>NW_026869341.1:348332-462061 GCF_020745735.1 Hemiscyllium ocellatum
CCTCCACTATCTCGCCCTCACACTCTCTTGCCCTCCCCTTCCCTCTCACCCTCTCCTCTCTCGCCCTACCCTCTCTCACCCTATCTCTCACTTTCCCCCCTCTTCTCCCTGCTCCTTCACTCTGTCTCCACTTTCTCTGATTCTCAACCGCCCTCAATCGGTGTCTCTCTCTCTGCCCACGTCCCTCTGTATCTCTCGGACTGAATCTCTCTCCCTCCTGTCCCTCCCTCCCTCCCTCTCGGACACACTCTTTCTCCCTGCTCCTTCCCTCTCCCTCTGACCCCGAGACTGGAGTTGGGGTGTGGTTGGTGGTGGGCGGGGGTGGGGGTGAGATGGGGTAGAGATGGAACTGCTGGAGGAGGCAGAGATGGGCAGGACAGAGAGTGTGAGGGTGAGGGGAAAGTGAAGAGTGGAGGCAGGTGGAGAAACCGGGGTTGGGGCGGTTGGTGTGAGAGGGAGAACGAGGGAGAGTGAAAGGGGGAGGTTGTGAGAAAGAGTGAGTGTGCAGGGAGAGAGAGGGAGAAATGTGGAGTAAGAGTGGGGGAGATGAAATGGGGAGGCCAGGTTGGAAAGGGGGTGGGGATGGGAACTCAATGCGCTGCAGGGACCTCAGAGGTTGATGCAGAAGGAAACAACAAAAGGAGCATATGTCCCTTTGTAAATCAACGTGTTTCAACCAATCCTTTTCAAATTGTAGGATTCCAGTTTATCAGTGGGGGAGATGAAATGGGGAGGCCAGGTTGGAAAGGGGGTGGGGATGGGGACAGAGGGAGTTAAACCCATCTCCTGAGCTCAGGGCCCAGTGCCCTCCCCTTCCCTGAGGACCAGGACTTGGGGCTGAGTCTGTCTCTCTCCAGCTCAGCTTCTCCAACACAAAGACACACAACAACATCGGTCCCTCTGCTGCTCGGCAAGCTGTAATCCGCATTTTTATTGGTTACAAATGGAAGTGATGGATACAGTCAGTGGGATGGTGCCTTTTCTCACTGGCCCCTGAGTTGTGAGAAACATTGAAATGTTTCCCTGTAACCCCCCTGTGGGATAAGGATGGACAAACCAGCGCTCCCCCCAGTCTGTTACCATAGCGACAGGCTGCTCCATCGCTGAAACACTGAACTGAAATGAGAAAATCCCGGATGGTGTGATTAATGAGGGAATTTGATGGATGGATGGATTTGGGTGAAGGGATATTTCAGCACATTCTTCAGCTGCTGCCTGAACTTAGTCTGGGTCACGGCATAAATCGCGGTGTTTGTGCAGCAACTGAGGAGCTGCAGCATGAAGCCCAATTCCCGCACAAAGCTATCGAGATACACAGACTTATACCCAAACAACCACATCCGGTACCATATAGAATACAGCATGAACGTTGACCATAACAGGATGAAATTGGCCGAGATCACAAACAGTAAAATGATGGATTTTTTTCGGTTTCTCATTTCAGTGTCAGACTGAGCGTCCCCATTGGTGCGAGCGCGGAGTCTCCTGCGGGCTCTGCTGGTCACTACAATGTGTCTGACGGTGAGAACATTGAGCAGCAGAATCAGGAGAAATGGGACACCCGGGGTTAGAATGTGGTGGAGGAACTCGATTGTGACCCAGACACTGGAGAATCGAACAGCGAGTGTTACATCACAAAACCAGGGGGCGTTCCCCAGCCAATACCGAGCCATGAGCATAAAATACCAGGAAATGTTCTTTAAACAGCTCAGCACAGTCACTGCTCCCAGAACCACAGCCGCCGTTTTCTCACTGCAATATTTACTTTTCAGCTTCTGGCAACAAATGGCCACAAACCGATCAAAGGTGAAAGTGACGGTGAACCAGACAGAGCAGTCAGTGGCTGCATAAAGCAGGACGGCGTGGATATTACACACACGGACGGAGTACAGGAAATAAAACTGTTCTGGATAAACAATGGGAATGTGTCTCAGGATCAGGTCGAGGATAATGACCAGGAGATCCGCCGCTGCCATGGCCCCCAGGTAACGTCTGACACATGGAGACAATCCACAATCTTTATAAAGCAGGACGTAGATGGTCACTACGTTAACTGTGAGGAAGGAAAACAAACCCATTATCCATCAGCCTGGAGGCAAAGGGACCCGTTTGATCGGGGACCCAGTGAGATTTTCAAATGTGTCCCTATATTCAGGGATTTATTAAAATAATTGGAGCTGGATTAACAAATGGGAAGGTCGGAATTACTGACAAAAATGTGACATCAACCATAAGAAATCCTCCCTCCCCAAACACACAGAGACACATCCATAAGGACAGATGGTTTCTAGAACATTCCCACTCACTCGGGAGCAGACAGAGGTCACTCCTTCCCAGTTCCTAATACAGAGGGTGGAAACGTTGCTGTCCTGAAGGATTCTCTCCCAGTTTCCTGAAGACAAACGGAGTTTGGGAATTTCTGTATTTTGATCTAAATTGTGTTCGATCCTGTGTCGTGGAGAAATGTAAACGCAGGGAAAACGTATTCCCCCCTTTAACTGCCTGAGGGGCCTTCGGAACAGTGTCTCCTTCTCCCTGGAACGGGATCTCTTCCCTCGGGATCTTATCGTTTGTTCAATTCACTGACGTCCGGCCGTTCACAAACAAACAACGTCAGGGACAGAACGTTCCGGGGAATGTCGGTTATAGAATGTCAGGGACAGAACGTTCCGGGGAATGTCAGTTATAGAATGTCAGGGACAGGACGTTCCGGGGAATGTCAGTTATAGAATGTCAGGGACAGAACGTTCCGGGGAATGTCAGTTATAGAATGTCAGGGACAGAACGTTCCGGGGGATGTCAGTTATAGAATGTCAGAGACGGAAACTTCCGGGAAACTCCGTGACCTGTCCATCACCTTTCTCCCCGACCCACCCCACCAACATGGTGTACTGTGCACAGGCTACATATCCATCCAGCACGGAGAGCTGTGCAGGCCACATCATTGTATTATCCATAAACCTCAACCAGACAGTCTGACCAGCACAGAGACCTGTGCAGTGATCACCCGTGAATTCATCTGTAACCCAGGAGCAGTTACCCTCCCAGCATGTAGGGCTGTGTACCCCACCCCAGTGCATTGATCTGTAACCCAGGAGCAGTTACCCTCCCAGCATGTAGGGCTGCGTACACCTCCCCAGTGCATTGATCTGTAACCCAGGAGCAGTTACCCTCCCAGCATGTAGGGCTGTGTACATCACCCCAGTGCATTGATCTGTAACCCAGGAGCAGTTACCCTCCCAGCATGTAGGGCTGTGTACATCACCCCAGTGCATTGATCTGTAACCCAGGAGCAGTTACCCTCCCAGCATGTAGGGCTTTGTACCCCACCCCAGTGCATTGATCTGTAACCCAGGAGCAGTTACCCTCCCAGCATGTAGGACTGTGTACCCCACCCCAGTGCATTACCCAGTAACACTGTTAGATCCCTGCCCAGTGTGGGGAAACTTGCAGCCCATGCTGGAAGTGACAGGATGTACAGTTCCCACCCATTCACAGCTTCATATCCCCACTGTGCCCTGACAAGGGGGTGCTGTGGGTGTGAACATCACTGCCAGAGAGAGATGGCAGGGGTATCAGTTTAAATATCACCACATGGGAGGGGTTTGAGGTATAGACAGAGAGGGGGAGACTGAGAGACAGTGTCATGGAAGGATGTGTCCCAGGTTTCAGAATGCTGAAATGTAGACACTTCGATAACATCCTGTAACATGAGCCAGTCTTCCCAGGAAAGATGGGAAAAGGGACATTGGTGTGAGGTCAGATGAAACAACAGCTGCTGTGTGGTTTTGAAATTACGTTTATGTAATTTTAATAAGTGTCATATTGAAACAGTATATTGCTGTAGTGTTGGAGTAGGGTAATAAGCAGTTAGGAGAAAGAGGGTCCCAGAGTTGTGAATCGTTGATGTAAAATGTTCACTTTCAGAGTTAAAAAAATACATTGATATTTTTTGTTTAAACACTGGAATTTGGGAGTTCTCTATCACTCATATTTCAACAGTTTACAAGGTAACTTGAGCATTTCTTTATGTTTAGTTTAAGTTACCAGATGAGCTTCACACTGTGTCCTAACAATTGCTGTGTGTGTATCTGTGTGTCTCTGTGTGGGGCTGGTCTGGCTGTCTCTGTGGTGCTGAAAGTGATGCAATGCCTCCCTCTGCTGGCCTCCACACGCCACTGCACAGGCATTGGCAGAGGGTGAAAACCAACAGGGATTCACTCAGAGAGGGGGAGGGAGATGGCAGCTGCTCACAGCACCATCCAAACTGATGTCTTATCCATGTACTGATCTAAATGTCCTTTAAACATTGTAACTGTCCCTATTTTCACCAGTTCCTCTAGAAGTTAATTCCACACACATGCCAGCTTCTGTCTGAAATAATTACCTCTCCTGACTTTTGTAAATCTTTTTCCTCACGCCTCAAAATATCCCTCAGTTTTGAATCCCCAACTCTCGGGAAAAGACATCAGCCCTACAGCTTATCTGTACCCCTCATCATTTTATAAACCTCTGCAAAGTTACCCCTCCACCTCATACTCTCCAGTGAAAAAAGTCCCAGCCTATTCAGCCTCCCCTTGTAGCTCAATCCCTCCATTTCCAGCAACATCCAGGTTAAACTCTTCTGAACCCTCTCCAGCTTAATAATATCAAGGTCAATAATATCAAAGTGAATAGTCAAGGTATTTGCTCAGGGTACGGGGGAGTCCAAAACTAGAGGACATAGGCTTAAGGTGAGAGGGTAACATTTAAAAGTGACCTAAGGGCAGCATTTTCACCCAGAGGGTGGTGTGCCTATGGAATGAGCGGGCAGGATGACCAGACTGGACACGGTATTCCAGGAGAGGTCTCACCAATGTCCTGTACAACCTCAATATGACGTCCCAATTCTGATACTCAAAGGTGTGACCTATGAAGACAAGTGTGTTAAACACCTTCTTAGCCACTTTCTATATCAGATGCAAATTTTAAAGAATTGAACCTGACAGCCTAGGTTTCTGTACTGCAACACCACCAAAAGACCCTACTTTTAATTGTATAGGTCCTGTTGTTGTTTGATTTACCAAATCCAATGCCTGGCATTAATCCAGACTATCCTCCATCTGCCACCCCTCAGCCCAGTGTGTGATATGACTGCCACCTCCCCCTCCCCCTTCAATTTTAAAATGCCCACCCCTCTCCAGGAGGCCTGCACACTCTGGCCTTGATTTTCACAAAGACCCTGAGCTTGGTTTGCCTTGTGTGGTTAGAGGGAGGAGGGACAGATTGCAGACACAGTCGTTCGGGAGGAGAGGCTGGACAGTAATCAGCGACCATGTATCATTTCATGGTTTTAGGAAGAGGGCAGACACATGTTAGAGGTGGGTAAGATTGATCGGTGTTTTGGGGTCAGAAATTAAGCTCTTCCTTCGCCTCTGGTGTTCAGTAATAAACATCTATTTGAGACCCTTCATTGGGCAGAGTGTTTCTGCAGGATTTCTTTCCCTAATATTGCAGACTACAGATAATAGCGATTAAAGATGGTCATAGTTAATTTCAATATTCAGCAAGTACACTCAATATCCTACAGTTGAGACAAATATCTTGCATTTGTTTAATAATACAAAGTGTTGTTTGTAATTCAGTAATAGTAACCTGATTATAATCAATCCACACTGAGCTGGAAGCGGGCACTAAAATATGACCCAAAATCTGGGTATGGTAGTAGTGGGCAGTGTCCGTGTCTCTGAGCCAGAGCTCTGGGTTTGATTCCAATTCCTGAACTTGTGTGGTAGTGTTCCTAGCTCAGAATGAGAAGGCCTGGATTGAAGTCCTGCCTGTTGCAGAGGTATGTCACAGCATGTCATAACAGGCTGATGGACAAACACACAGGAGAATAATGTTACAGCTTTATGGGTATTGCCGAGTGGTGTTCGTGTCCCTACATCTGGGCACAAAGGTCTAGGTGTAAATCCCACAGAAGTGTCTCCTAATATATCTGAACAAACTGATTAAACTGGTTTTAGCATTGTGACTTGATGGAGAAGGAAGAGGTGTCAGTGTTGCATTTCAGAATTTAGGCCCAGGATGACTGAAAGTACAGCCATTCGTGTTGATTGAAGTCACATTTCGCAGCAGGAAAGGTTCATAAAATCTGAATGGTCATGGATAGGTTGAGTAGTCAGGGTTTTTCCCCCGGTTAGGGGCGTCCAAAACTCGACGGCATTGGTGGAAAGTGAGAGGGGAAAGGTTTTGATGAGGCCTAAAGGGCACCTTTTCACACAGAGGATGGTGTGCGTATGGAATGAGCTGCCAGAGGAAGTGGTGGAGGCTGGTACAACTACATCATGTAAAAGGCATCTGGATGCTGACAGACCTGCCGAGCTTTTCCAGCAATTTCTGTATTTCTTTAAAAAATGCATTCATTTTAACACACGTATTCTGAATAAATGAGACTTTTTTTTATTTTTTAATGAAGCAGGAACATAAAAACATATCTTCAAATCGACCAAGACCATTTTCTGCTTAGGGTATGGCTCTGTGTATGACAGCAGCAATGATGCACCGACATGGAGCAGGGAATGTGATGGAGATATAGTTTGGACAATGTACATGGGATAATATCGGGACAAAGTTCTTTTAAGTAAAAATTGCAGAGGGTGTGTGTGTGTGTGTTTTATAGAAAGGGAAGTATTGATTATATATTTGCAATACAAAAATAGTTTGCCATTCATCTTTCCATCATAGTTGGAGTAACATTGCTCTGGATCATAAACGTGCTATTTGAGCAGATTAAAGAAACTAGCCTGACTTGTTCCTTAAACTGACCCTGACCCAGTCTGAGACCAAATCATCGGCCATATCACCGACCTGGTTACATTTAACATTTGTTGTGAGCAGTGCAGTAGTGGGACTAGAAAAGGAAACAGTGACCCAAAAAGCCGGGGAACTATAGACCGGTGAGCCTGATGTCAGTGGTGGGTGAGTTGTTGGAGGGGATTCTGGGGGATAGCATTTACATACATTTGGGAAGGTAAGGACTGATCGGGGTAGACAACGTGGCTTTCTGCATGGGAAATCATGTCTCATTAATTTGGTTGCGTTTTATGAAGAGGTGACAATGAAGATTGATGAAGGTAGTTTGGTAGACATTGTCAATATGGACCTCAGCAAGGTATTCACAACATTCTGATTGGTAGGCAGATCAGTAAGTTTCGGTCACACGGGATACAGAAGAAGCTCGTCACAATTGTCTTGAAGGAAGAGGGGTATTTTTCAGACTGGAGGCTTGTGAGCAGCAGTGTGCTGTAAGAATCAGGACTGAGTTCACTGCATTTCATCATTTATGTAAAGGATTTAGATGTGAATATTGGGGCCATAGTTAGTAAGTTTACTGATTACATCAGAAAGGTGGTGTAGTAGATTATCTCAGAATACAACAAGACCACAAATAGATGGGACAAAGGGGCAAGGAGTGACAGATGAAGTTTAATTTAGATAAATACGAGGTTACACATTTTGGGAAGGCAAATCAGGGCAGAAATTATACACTTAATGGTAAGGGCCTGGTGAGTGTTGTGAAACAAACGGACACATGGCTGCAGGTACCTTGTTCCTTGAAAGTGGAGTCAAATGCAGACAGTGCGGTACAGAACACATTTGGCACATTTGCCTTAATCAGTCAGAGCATTGAGTATAGGAGTTGTGGTGGCATGTTGTATCTGTACAGGATGTTGGTGAGGCCACTTTAAGAATACTGCGTACAACTCGGTTGTCTGCAGAAAAGATTTACACAGATGTCCCAGGACTGGAGGTTTGAGTTTCAGGGAGAGGTTGATTAGTTTGAGGTGTTTCCCCCGGAGTGTTATTCTAAACAGCCATGTTCTGCTCCCCAGGATCCCAGAACAGGAGAGCATAGGTTGGAGGGCAGAGGACGAATAATTTAGAAGGGACCTGAAGTTAAATGTTTCACACAGAGAGTGATGTATGTACAGAAAGTGCTGTCAGAGGAAGTAGTGAAGGCGGTTACAATCGCACATTTAAAAACTATCTGAAAGAGGAGGAATATTGGCCAAATGCTGGCAAATGGGACTGGATCAGATTTGATATCTGATCGGAGTGAACAGATTGGACTAACGGGTCTGTTTCCGTTCTGAATGACTCTGATTCTGTCAGAGGGATGACGAAAATTCTGAAAGTACGTTTCAAATCCGAATCCTCTTCACTGGACGTTTACTTGGGACATAGAACATAGAAAAATACAGTGCAGTACAGGCCCTTCGGCCCTCGATGTTGTGCCGACCGAAGCCTACCTAACCTACACTAGCCCAATAACCTCCATATGCTTATCCAATGCCCCCTTAAATGACCATAAAGAGGGAGAGTCCACCACTGCTACTGGCAGGGCATTCTATGAACTCACAACCCGCTGAGTAAAGAATCTACCCCTAACATCTGTCCTATACCTACCACCCCTTAATTTAAAGCTGTGTCCCCTAGTAACAGCTGACTCCATTAGCGGAAAAAGGTTCTCACTGTCAACCCTATCTCAACTCCTAATCATCTTGTAGGAGTCTCTATGTTCACATTGATTGATTGAAAGTTGAGTTCGTGAAGTATTTGACAGGGAACTGAGTCATGGATAATGGGACGCAGACAGGAAAGTGGGGCTGAGACCCCAACCTGATCAGCCACAATGTTAGTGCCTGGTGGAGAAGATTCAACGTATCTAATGACTCACTCCTGTCCCTCAATCCCATGTTCCTGTGTTCCATTCAGGCCATTAAACCTGTTAGGCAGGAACATTTAGAGGCTACTTACTTCTATAACCTGGTGAGCAGAAACAGAGGAGATCATTCGGCCCTTCAAGACTGTCCCACACGCTTTGAGGTGATTTGAGAAATGTAATTGTAAAACCCAGGCTGGGTATGAAAGAGGCCCCTCATCTCTCTTTACAGAGCTTCCCCTCTCTGCGACTTGTGCTCCATTTGTTGGTCATGTTGTAGACCCAAATTCATTATGAATACAGCCCCCATACCTCACCCAGCGATGGCTCACACAATCCTCTGGTCTCCCTGACGGCAACATTCAATAACAGAACATTCATGAAAATAACACCCACTAACTTTCCAATAACAGAATGTGAGAACATCAGACACAGGGGCAGGTCATTCACTCCTCAAGCCTGCCTTGCCCTTCACTAAGATCATGACGGATCTGCTCTTGGTCTCAAATCCTCTTTCAAACCCAATTCTTCATCGCCCTCAACTCTCTGACAGGTCAATATCCATCTACCTTCTCATCAAATACTTTCAGTCATCTAGCTCCCCGAACACTCTTGAGAAGAGAAGTCCTGACATTCAATCCCACCTGTTTGAAGAAAACCCTTGCTGCTCCTATACCATGGCTTATTGATATGAACAAAAGAGGTTAACACAAGGGGTCAGGTAAAAATGACTGGCCCTGATATCAAGGCTTCTGTTGACTTCTGTTGACATCAAGGAGCTTAACAAATCTGAACTTAATGGGAATCAGAGAAAACTCTCCAGTGTTTGGAGTCAAACATGGCACAAAGGAAGATGTTCATCATCTCAGTCCTGGGTCACCTCTGTGGGAGATCCTCAGGGTAGCTTCCTCTTCACAAACATCTTCAGCTGCTTCATCAATGTCTCCCCGCCCCCACCCTCCCACCATAAGATCCGAAGTGGGGATGGTCACCTAGGATTCCACACTGTTTAGAATAATTTGACGCCCCTGTCAGCTTCTGAACTGGACTGTGTCCATGTGCAGCAAGACATGGACTCCATTGAGGCTTG
This sequence comes from Hemiscyllium ocellatum, assembly GCF_020745735.1. NCBI lineage: Eukaryota > Metazoa > Chordata > Chondrichthyes > Orectolobiformes > Hemiscylliidae > Hemiscyllium > Hemiscyllium ocellatum. Next base: position 358,127 of record NW_026869341.1, read on the forward strand.
TGCTTTTAAAGAGTCTGTAACATTCATATAAAGGACTGTCTGACACTGCACAGAGCCACAGTAAAATAAGAGTTCATTCCACACCTCACACTGGTTTCACAGGAATATGAGGAATTCGTTCAGCCCATTGACACTATTGGAGAGGAACAGGGACAGCCCATTCAGTGCCTCCAACATAAATCTCAGGAAGAGAAGGATTCTAGTGTGATGGGCCACACCAGAGCCCCTCGACAATATTTGAAGGTGGTAGCCTAGACTCTAATGTTCTCTTATTTTAAAGAAAATATAAAGTGTCTGTTCCAGATGCAATGTGGTGGGTCAAACAACTCCGTGTGAAGCATAATTCTCCCCGTGTCTGCGTGGGTTTCCTCCGGGAGTTCCGGTTTACTCCCACAGTCCAAAGATGTGTGGGTTAGGTGAATTGGCCATGCTAAATTGGCCGTAGTGTTAGGTAAGGGGTAAATGTAGGGGTATGGGTGGGTTGCGCTTCGGTGGGTCGGTGTGGACTTGTTGGGCCGAAGGGCCTGTTTCCACACTGTAAGTGATCTAATCTAATCTAATCCATAACACCATTTATGTAAACACGATAGATGAAATAAAACCAAAGAAAGAAGAATTTAGAATAACAGATTAAAGAACTATTACTAATGAATTGTTCCAGTACTAGAAAAAAAGGAATATTCAGACACTGAATGACACAAATATTTCTCCAATTCAGGATTTAAAAACAGCACCAAGAGAAAATTCATAGAGAGTAGCTGCCAGGAGTCATTCACTAAAGTTTTCAATTCGGTGGAGACCCCAATAATTTCTGATGTTACTGAGAAAGCAAAACCCAGAAATCCTAATCTGTGAGAGCTGACCATACCCATTCCATCTGCATTAAAATAAACCTAAGGCCTCACTAGTTAATTACTCGAGTAGTCCTAACTAGCCAGCTTGGGAACGGTCATTCAATCTCTCTCGTAAAAGAAACCAGAACAAAATAAACTGTTAAAGCTCCAGCATCATCACACTAGTCAGCACATCGAGCTGTCATACAGGAACCAGGGGTAACCCAATCAGGCCCCTGGTCCTGTCCAATCGGACGAGGAAGAAACCCTTGAGTCACTTACACAGGAACAGTAGGAGGCCATTCCCACCTCAATGCCCTTACACAGGGGCAGAATGAGGTGATTGATGCTGATTCTTGATGAATGGCTTATGCTCGAAACATCGATTCTCCTGCTGTGCTTTTCCAGCAAACCACTGTCTACTCTGATCTTCAGCATCAACTGTCCTCGCTGTCTCCTAACTGATGCTCTAACATGATGACCAAGTGGAACAGAGGGTACACAGCCTGGTGTTCTCTATGTAGGGTGGAAGCTGATGGGAATGGCTACCTGTTTCAGATGGAAGGTATTGTGGCTGCTGTTGGGGATTGTGAACAACATGGCGTTCAGTACGGGTTCACATGCCGACTGAACAATAACGTGGGGAGAGTTAATTTAGGCATGTAAACTATTAGGATAGTCACGTTAGACTGATGGATGGACTCTCTAAGTTCAAATAATGCTGATCTTGTTCATGTTGATCTTGTTTAGTGCACGTCACCTGTATGCCTTACTCTGTCCGAGTCTATTTCTACCCTCTGATCTGTCTGGCCATGTTTACTATGATCTGCCTCCACTGCTCATAAATAAAGTGTTTCCCTGTACTGAGGTACACGTGGCAATAAATCAAACCAATCAATCCTGGGTAAAGTCTGGAATTTCTCACCCTGTCCATGTCTCTTTTGGAAATAAGTGATCGCTGTCACTCTCGTGTTTAACGTCACCGTTTCTTCTCTCACACCTCTAGTGATTAAACACTCAGCTTCTTTACTCTATCCTCGTGATACCATCACGCGTGTCTGTGGTAAGGAGATCATTCCTTACAAAGGAGATCAAATCCGTAGAGAGTGTCCCAACCACGCTCTCAGCAAGGCCCTACAACAGCAGGAAGATGGCATTACTTATGTACTTGAATCATCTTACAATGAAGGACAGCATACCATTGACTGCACCCATTACTTACACAGGGTTTGATTCGGGGCAGTCAGCATAGACTTGTGAGTGGGAGGTCATGCTCCCCAAATTTGTTAGAGTTCGTTGATGAAGTGACCAAGCAGGTTGATGAGGGCCGAGTGGTAACCATAGTCTCTATGGATATCAGTAAGGCCTTTGATAAGGTTCCACATGGCAGGCTGCTCTGGAGAGTTACATCACGTGGAATGCTGGGGAACTGGCCAATTGGATACACAGTTGGCTTGATGGTAGGAAGCAGAGGGTTTAGTGGAAGGATGCTTGTCAGACTGGAGCATGGGTCCATGGCTGTTTGTGGTCTATGATTTGGTTGAGAATGTACAAGGTATGATTAGTAAGTTTACAGATGACACTAAAATAAGTGGGAGCATGATCAGTGAGGAAGTTTATCCGAAATTGCAGCAGGACCTTAATCAGGTGGGGAAGTGGGCCGAGAAATGGCAAATGGAATTTAATATAGATACGTGAGGTCTTGCATTTTGGAAACTCAACTCAAGGTAGGAGTTGCACGGCGAATGGGAGGGCCTTAAGGGGTGTAGTGGGCAGAGAGACCTTGGTGTTCAGGAGCATGGTTCTCTGAGAGTGGAGTCACATGCAGACAGGGCAGTGAAGAAGGCATTTGACACACTGACCTTCATCAGGCCAGACATTGAGTATGGAAGTTGGGAATTTATGTTGCAGTAATGTTGCAGTTATACAGGACTTTGGTAAGGCCGCACTTGGTGTATTCTGTTCAATTTTTATCACTTTGTTATAGGGAGCATTTTATGAAATTAGAAAGAGTGCAGAAGAAATTCCCATGGACGTTGCCAGAACCCAATGGTCTGAGTTATCGGGAGAGGTTGCACAAGCTAGGACCTTTCCTATAGAGTGCAGGAGACTGAGGGGGGACCTTATAGAGCTGTATAAGATCATGAGGGGTATGGATAGGGTTAATGCTCTCAGTCTTTTCCAAGGTGTAGAGAATCGAGGATGAGAGGATCAGTTTAAGGTTAAAGGAGAAGGAATAAAAGGGAACCTGAGGGGCCACTTCTTCACACAGAGGCTGGTACGTGGATGAGCTGCCAGCAGATGTGGTTGAGGGGGTACATTAACAACATTTCAAAAGCACTTGGATAAATACGTGGATAGGAAAGGACTGGAAGGATATGGGCCAACTGCAGGGAAATGGGGTTAGCGTGGATGGACATTTACAAGGTGGAGTCAAACCCCTCTGTTAATTAAAACCAAACACCCAGAAAGGCTCGCCTCACCTCGTAATCTGTTAAAATATGAGCGACACAAATCTCCTACATTCCACTATTTAAACAAAAATTCACAAATTAGTTTCTTAACTTTAGTAGTGAACACTGAACAACAACTATTCACAAATACAAGCCTCTCTTTTCTTAGCTACTTACTATCTGTTTCCAACTCTGTAAAAATATGCTGTTCCACCAACCCCCATATTAAACATTACAATCTCAAGACCACACAGTCTCTATCTTCCCCACTGTGCTCACTCTTCCAGCTGCTGATCTCCCTGGGTCATGTATTGTTTTACTGCAAGTAGTTTTGTCATGAACATGTATCTTTGATAGAGCGTATTTGAGATGGCCAGCTAGCACTCCTGCTCTGCAGTTGGATGGCAGTAGCTCTCTCTCCAGTGTTCCAAATGCCGAGTTTACTTACTCCACATGATACAATAATTCTCATAATTTGATTGCTTTCCAGCTGTCCAAACAATAGTATTCTAATTCAGTTGGCTTCGGGTATCCTGAGCATTATTTAAACTACTAATACGTCACCCCCACCTGCTTCACTCTATGCTGTGTCCTCTTCAGGTGCTGTTTAGTTCTCTCACTTACTCGGTCTAATCTCTCCCTCACCTCACATACATAATCCAAGTGTGAGATCTCTGACCTTCGTCCAGTCAATTTGGATTAAATTAATTTCAAAGGATTTCACTTCATGTACGAAGATTAACTCAAAGGAAGTAAACGGAGTAGATTTATTTGGGGCATCTTCGATGATAAGCAATTTACTGGGACACCTTTATCCCAATCATTTGGCCAATCCTGACAGGACGCTGTTAACATGGTCTTCAGCGTCTGATGCTAACTTTTCAATGCTCCCTGGGATTCAGGATGGGACGCCCTTGATTTGAAGTGCTGTATGCCTATGCTATCCATGACTTCCTTAAACAGCTGAGGGGTAAAATGAGACTCTTGGTCTGACGGAATCTCTCTGCGGAGCCCACAGCGAGTAAAGAAAGCTACCAACTCCTCTACCTCCCTTTTTGCCTTAACACTCCATAATGGAATTGCCTCTGGAAATCTGGTAGACACATCCATTATGGTCAGCAAATGTTGGTTTCCACTTTTACTTTAGAAAGGGGAGCTCCACAATTAATCAGAACCCACGTGAAAGGTGCTTCGAATGCAGGAATTGGCACCAAAGATGCTTGTTGTTTATTGCCTGTGACTTATCGACCATTTGGCATGTATGATATGTAAAACAAAAATTAACTACATCCTTGAGCATTCCAGGCCACTAGAAATGCTTCTGCACCTTAGCTTGAGTCTTCCTTACACCTAGGTGACCACCTGCAGTTAGTTCGTGTGCTACCCATAACACGGTATGCTACCAGTCAAACGATCGAGTGCACTTGGCCCATTTCCCTTCTGCACTAACCTACCGTTTTTCTCCACGTTCAGGTGTTTTCCTGCACCGTGACATCACACAGGGTGTCAGTTACCTGAACATCAACTCCTTTGTCTTTTTCTTTCATTTTTCCTTCCTGCTGTAACTTATGACAGTGGGATGTTGTTACTACACAGTCTGGAAAATTCCTGGCTATATTTCTTTTAACTCCTCAGTTCCCTAGTTTTCATTTGACTTCTCCACCATAAGAGGTCTCTCCCACCTTGGATCCTATTAAATCGTTCACAAGAACAAACTGTATTCCTGGGACTGACACTCTGTCACTCACTCTCACTGTTACTTCCCCAATCCTGATTTGGCACTCCAATGTGATGTTTCTGTCCCCAACCTGAATTTCTGTCCCAATTCCACAAATTATCACGCTCTTGAGTAACATGTCAGAAAGAGTGAAAATCCTTCCATCTCTTGCTATTAGGGGCTGAGAGAAAGTGAGGACTGTAAACGGTGGAGGTTAGAGTTGAATAGTGTGGGGCTGGAAAAGCACAGCAAATCAGGCAGTATCTTAGGCAGGAGAGTTGACGTTTCAGGCACAAGTTCTTCATCAGATAAGTGAGGGGTAAGGGAGGGAAAAGGGGGCTAAGAAATAAATAGGAGGGTGGGGGTGGAGCTGGGTGGAAGGTAGCTTGCAAGACGATAAGTAGATGCTGGTGGGGTGTGATGGTGATAGGTCGGGGAGCAGGGTGAAGTCGATAGGTGGTAGGACAGCTGGACCCCTCAAACTATACCGCATCAACATCGACTTCACCAATTTGCAAATCTCTCCTCCCACAACCTTATGCCAGATCCAACCATTCAAATTATTCCGCCCTCTTGAACTGTCTTAATTATCCTTCATCCTTCCCACTTATTCACTCCAACCTCTCCTCCGACATATCACTATCACTCCCACTTACATCTTCCTATCACCCTCCCAGTGACCCTCCCGCGAGTCCAGCTCCTACCCTCCTATTTATCTTTCAGCTCCCTTGTTCCCCCACCACATTCCTGACGATGGGTTTATACCTGATATGTAGATTGTCCTGCTTTTCAGATGCTGCCTGATCTATTGTGCTTTTCTGGCACCTCACTTCTCAACTATTAGCAACTGCGCAGATCCCATATCTCAGAAAATTATAATTTATCGTCCTCCCCTGGAACTTTCCTGCCCCCCCCCCCCCAACTTCTGAGTAAACTTTATCCATAGAGGCGAATTCTTTATAGAGACCAGGCACTGACTCTGTACCTAGGCTGTGCACTCTCTTACAGCTCCTTGGAGACTTGGGGTCTTCTTTAACAGTTTCACTAATGCCACTGGCTTAGCCTCTTCTACCACATCTTTTCCCAAAGTATCTTCCTTCAACCCCCAGCACGGTGGTCCCAGCTTACTGCAGTGAAAGCTCCTTTTCCCAGTGCCTTTCTTAAACCATCGGCACTGTAATGGTATGTGTTTCACTCCCTTATAGTGAGAACACCATAGGCCTTTCACCTCCTTTCAACCCCCTTGGGCTTCTATTTTCACCTATAGTAAACTATTGTGCGCTACTGTTCGCTTTGTAGTGTGTGATATCTCCTTCTCCCAGTTTCTATCCTTCACAGGATGAAACTCCTCCCAGAAGCTAAATTTCATCTCATGCACCAATGCATATTTACCTGCTATTTCTGCCGCGCTTCTCACTTCTTGAAATTTCTATTCATTCACATGATTTTTTACCATCTCTGGAAGTGCGTCTTTAAACTCCTCCAGCAGAATAATCTCCCTTCGAGCCTCACAGGTCTTATCCATTTTTAAGGTCCACACTCGTCTACCAAAATGACTGTGTTTAATTCTTTCAAACTCAACATAAGCCTGACCTGGTTCCGTCTCTATATTTCTGAACCTCTGCCTACATTCTTCTTGTACCAATTCATAACCAATCAAAATAGCCAGTTTGAGATCTGAATCATCTCTTAACCCCTCATCTGGCAGTGCTGCAAATACCTCACTCCTGTGCCCACCGGCATGGTCTGAATGAGCGTTACCCACAAGGTCACTGGACACACCATCTGCTGAGCCATTTTGTTTTTCAAATGAAATAAAAACAGATATTTACATTTTTCTCACCGAAATATGACAAGGTATTATCATAGCTGTATACATCCCTTCATCTTTATCCTGTTCATTTAACTTCCTTGTCTAATTCCCAAATTCCGAAATTCAAATTATCTCTCTCTTTTCCTCTCTTACCCATTCCCTTTGTTCTCTCTCTGTTTCCGTCCCTATTTTCACCTTCTAACTCCAGTTGCCAGATTTGCAATTTAAGTTTCTTTCTAACCCTACTGCAGTTGCCTGTTTCTCTGACACACCAAAGTGCTTGACCATCTCCGTTACAATTTCAGCTTTCCTTTTGTCCCTGGTTAGACCCAATTCCAACCTATTTGCTAATTATAAAAATATTCCTTGCTCTGACTTTGTAAACTTCCTTGGCAAATTTGGGAACCTCTTTAGTAATGTTAAAATAAAACAATTCTTTCACTTTCACTTTAACCAAACACAAGTTAACAAAATTAAATGAATTTTCCTAACGGTTTTATGTGAAGATCCAGGTCACTAATTGCAATGTATTGGAATCTGCTGGGACCTTTTGTACCACAAATCTGTTCAAGTCAGTCCAAGTCCCCAGCAAGGCCCCAAACTGTTATGACATCAATGTCGAACCCCTCTGTTAATTAAAACAACACATCCAGAAAAGCTCGCCTCGCATCATAATCTGTTAAAAGGTGGGTGACAGAGAACTCCTAAATTCCACTAATTAACGAAAAATAATAATTTATATGTATGCAAGTTAGCTCACTGAGCATGAATATTTGTTTTCAGATATTTCGTCACCATGATTAGGTGACATCATCAGTGAGAGTTTCCGCTGAAGCGCTGGTGGTTTGTCCTGTCTCTCTATTTATGGGTTTTTCTTCCCGAAGGTGGGTGATGTCATTTCCGGTTTTTTATTAGCAGAGAAGGTAGATAGGATCCAAATTGATGCATTTATTGATGGACTACTGGTTAGAATGCCATTCTTCTGAGAACGTCCTTGCGTGTCTACGTATGTGTGTGTGTTGTTCCAGTCAAAGTGATGCCCTTCTCTGTCTGTACTATGGAATATAGTGATAGTGGGTCATGTATTTTGGTGGCCAGTTGGTGTTCATGTATCCTGGTAACATGACAACAGGACCATTACAATGGCAGAAAAATGATTTTGTATACATTGGTTAATCAATGTGTGTGTGCAGATATTTTTCATATGTGCACAACACATTCTAAATGAACAACGGAGACACAGTTATTGAAAAATGACGCACATGATGTATAAAATTTAAAGAACATTATTTGATGCTCATGTAATGTGACATGTTCCCCTTCTCGCAGTGTTCCATCCTTTTCTGGAATTCTCTACTCTAACTTCACATTCTTATCAGGTTGTGTGTTGTACATTCTTTCTTCTGGTGTCCCAACGTATTTCCATTAATCCCCTTTCTACTGGGACTTCAATATATTGGCCTGCTGGGTGCATTCCAAAGCTAGTGTCTGTCATATCATTGAAGATAAAAATTCTGGCATCAGACCCACCATTTGAACACATTACTCTGTTATAAATGGACTGTAGAAAGTACCACAGCACACAGGAATTGCCAAAACATTGAGGGATGTGCATCTATTACTTTCAATAACCTAGTTTACTCATTTTTCACATGTCCCCATCTATATCCTCTCTCTTGCTCTCTCTTTGTATCTAGTCAAAAAAAAATTGCCAATTATTCTTTATGTCCCATCTCTCAAAACACCTTATTTCGATTTACATCTCTTGCACTCTTCTTGATGTAATGTGATTATAATTGAGCAATATCACTACAAAGATATGAGGGAGAAGCTGGCTAAAGTTAATTGGAAGGGGAGCCAAGCAGGGAAGACCACGGAGCTACAATGGCAGGAATTTATGTTGGATAATTCGGAGGATATCAGAAATTCTCCCAAAAAAGATGAATCATATTCATGGGAGGACAAGGCATCCATGAGTGACAAGGCTTCGAATCAAAAGAGGAAACATACAATGTGGTGAAGAGGATTGGGAATCTAGAGAATTCATTGGCTCTGAAACTACATCAGGCTGGCATCCCTGACACTGCAGAGTTCTTATTCATTGTCAGGGAGAGAAACAGAGGGGAACACATTCAACTTAAACCCAGAAGATGGGATTACTCAAGGGAAAAGATTCAGGTGAATTTAACAATTGAATAAAATCAGTTAAATGTTCTTACGGAATGTGTCAGATTGGAAACATGACCTCAGCAGAATGAGAATATGAAAATGCAAGTATTTCCACATCAGAAACCAGAGTAGGTCACTGAGTACAGGGCTGATGGGTGAATGAGTCTCAATGTGAACTAGGGGACAGAGAGCAGAATTGCATTTCAGATATTGTGGCTCCAAACTGCATATTCATGTAGTGCTGGAGACCACAGCAGCACGAGAAGCAGAATACCATTCAAGCACCACCTTTTATATTTTACCCAGGGATAATCTCCTCAGTCTGACATTACAATCAACACGATCTATATATCAGTAGTGACTGTGGGTGAACATGTCAGGGTCAGAACCACGTGAACCTAAACCTGCTTTTCGCATCAGAGAGGCAGGAGCTGGGAGGAAGTGAAGTCGGAACGCCAAGCCGGTCGGGAAGGTAAGTGATTGTTATTTAAGTGGAAGTGATTACGCCACAGTTGAAGAGGGTGAAGACATGACTGCCCAGCTGGTTGAGTGTGCTACGTGCTTGATGTGGGAGGTCAACGACTCTGGTGTGTCTGGCTTGTATTAGTGTGGAAAGTGTGTGCACGTTCAGCTACTGGCAGAGCGTATTGCAGCACTGATGAAAGAACTCGAGGACCTTAGGCTCATCCGAGAGAAGGAGATCTTTCTGGACAAGACCTTCGGCGAGGTTATTACACTAATCGTACCAGAAGAGAGCAGAGGAGAGCAGACAATGAGTAAGGCAGAGAGGAGACGGGTGCAAGAGACCCTGGGGGAAGTACCTGTCAGGAACAAGTTGAAACTTATGGAAACAGTAGAGACAGATGACACTGCCAGTCCACGAGGCGGCCAGGTCTGTCAATCAAAAGTTGGCATGGAGGCAGAGCAGAAGAGTCACACAGAGCCGTGGTAATAGGGGACTCCATAGTGAGAGGAACTGACCGGGGTTTTTGTGGCAGCAGACGGGACTTAATGATGTGTTGCCTTCCTGGTGCCAGGGTTAAAGACATCACAAACAGAGTGCAGGAAATCCTCCAGGGCGAAGGTGAAGAGCCAGAGTTGGTGGTATATGTCGGCACAAATGATGTCGGGAAGAAGAGGAGGAACATACTACAGCGGGACTTAGGAGAACAAGGAAGAAGGCTGAAAAGCAGGACGTCCAAGGTGGTTATCTCCGGTTTGCTTCCAGTTCCTAGGGCTGGTGTGGCCAGAAACAGGGAGATAATGGACTTGAACGTGTGGTTGGGGAACTGCTGCAGGAAGCAAGGATTTAAATTCTTGGATCACTGGGGTATATTTTGTGGGAAGCATAAATTCTACAAGAGAGGCGATTTGCTCCATCAGAGGTTATGGGCCAGCATTCTGGCAGGCAGGTCTGCTACTGCAACTCAGCTATGTTTAAATTGAGTTGCGAGCGGGAAGGGGGTGTGGGGAGGGGACAAACTGGATGTTTAAGAAGGAAATTGGAGGGAAAGTTAGAACAAGGGAAGTCAAGAAAGACAACTGTATCAATGAGGCAGGAAACTCAGAAAGAGATCATGCTGTAAGGTTGAGTGAAATAGGAGTTGATGGGAAGGGTCAGGGCAGTAACAAATTAAAAATACCATATATGAATGTATGAAGCATTGGAAATAAGATGGATGAGCTTGAGGCTCTTTTGGAAATTTACAGATACGGTATTGTGGGGATAACTGAGACGTGGCTTCAAGTGGACAGGGCCTGGGAAATTAATACTCAAGGCTACACGTGCTATTGTAAGGACAGAATGACGGGCAGAGGGGGTGGGGTGGCCATGTTGGTAAGGGATGATATGCAGTCCCTTGCACGGCGGGACATAGAATGAGGGGATGTAGAGTCAGTGTGGATAGAGCTCAGAAATACTAAGGGTAAAAATACCCTCTTGCGAGTTATCTACACGCCCCCAAACAGGAGTCTGGATGTCGGAAGTAAGTTAAATCAGGAGCTGAAATTGGCCTGTCGCAAATATGTTGCTAGATATGTTATGGGGGATATCAACATCAGGTAGACTGGGAGAATCAGGATGGTATTGCACCACAAGAAAGAGACTTTATGGAGTGCCTCAGAGATGGATTCTTAGAACGGCTGGTGCTGGAGCCGACCTGGGAGAAGTTAATTCTGGATCTGGTATTGTGCAACGAACCAGAATTGGTCAGGGACCTCGAAGTGAAGAAGCCATTGGGAAGTAGTGACCATAATACAATCTGCAATTTGAGAGGGAGAGGGTACAGTCGGAAGTGATAATTTTTTCAGTTGAATAAAGGGAACTATGGAGCTATGAGGGAGGAGCTGGCCAAAGTTCAATGGTGCAATACCTTAGCAGGGATGACAGTGGAGGAACAATGGCAGATATTTCTGTGCATAATGCAGAAGTTGCAGGATCAGTTCATTCCAAAAAGGAAGAAAGATCCTAGGAGGAGGCATTGGGTGGCTGTGGCTGACGAGGGAAGTTAAGAATCATATAAAGTTAAAAGAGAAAAAGTATAACATAGCAAAGATAAGTGGGAAAACGGGGGACTGGAAAGAACAACAGAGGATTAGCAAGAAGGAAATACGCAGAGAGAAAAATTGGTACGAATTTAAGATGGATAATCATATAAAGGAGGATAGTAAAAGTTTTTTTTAGGTATGTGAAAGGCAAAAAAATGGTTAAGACTAAAATTGTGCCCTTGAAGACAGAAACAGGGGAAATATTACGGGGAAAAAAGAAATGGCAGAATAATTGAATTGGTACTTCAGATCTGTGTTCACTGGGGAAGACACAAGCAATCTCCCTGAGGTAACAGTAGCTGAAGAACCTGAACTGAAGGGAATTTATATTTGCCAGGAATTGGTGTTGCAGAGACTGTTAGGTCTGAAGTTTGATAAGTCCCCTGGGCCTGATGGTCTACATCCCAGGGTACTGAAGGAGGTGGCTCAGGAAATCGTGGATGCATTGGTGATTATTTTCCAGAGATCGATAGATTCGGGATCAGTTCCTGCCGATTGGAGGGTGGCTAAGGTTGTGCCACTTTTTAAGAAAGATGAGAGAGAGAAAGCAGGAAATTATAGACCAGTTAGTCTGACCTCAGTCGTGGGAAAGATGCTGGAGTCTACTATAAAGGATGAAATTACGACACATCTGGATAATAGTAACAGGATAAGTCAGAGTCAGCATGGATTTATGAAGGGGAAATCATGCTTGACTAATCTTCTGGAATTTTTTGAGGATGTAACTCTGAAGATGGACGAGGGAGATCCAGTAGATGTAGTGTACCTGGACTATAAGAAAGCTTTTGATAAAGTCCCGCATAGGAGGTTAGTGAGCACACTTAGGGCGCATGGTATTGGGGGCAAAGTATTAACTTGGATTGAAAGTTGGTTGGCTGATAGGAAACAAAGAGTAGTGATAAACGGCTCCATTTCAGAATGTCAGGCAGTGACCAGGGGGGTCCCACAGGGATCAGAACTGGGACCGCAGCTTTTTATAATATATGTTAATGATATAGAAGATGGTATTAGCAATAACATTAGCAAATTTGCAGATGATACTCAGCTGGGTGGCAGGGTGAAATTTGATGAGGATATTAGGAGATTACAGGGTGACCTGGACAAGTTAGGTGAGTGGTCAGATGCATGGCAGGTGCAGTTTAATGTGAATAAATGGATGGTTATCCACTTTGGTGGCAAGAACAGGAAGGCAGATTACTATCTAACTGGAATCAATTTAGGCAGTACAGAAATATCTGGGTGTTCTTGTACACCAGTCAATGAAGGTATGCATGCAGGTTCAGCAGGTAGTGAAGAAGGCGAATAGCATGCTTGCCTTCATGTCAAGAGGGATTGAGTATAGAAGCAAAGAGGTTTTTCTGCAGCTGTACAGGGTCTTGGTGAGACCACACCTGGAGTACTGTGTGCAATTCTGGTCTCCAAATTTGGGAAAAGACATTCTGGCTATTGACGGAGTGCAGCGTAGGTTGACGAGGTCAATTCCTGAGATGACGAGTTACCTTACACTGAAAGACTGGAGCGACTGGACTTGTATACCCTTGAGTTTAGAAGACTGAGAGGGGATATGATGGAGACATATAAGATTATTAAAGAATTGGACACTCTCGAGGCAGGAAACATGTTTCTGCTGATGGGTGAGTGCTGAACCAGAGGACACAGCTTAAAAATATGGGGTAGACCATTTATGACAGAGATGAGGAGAAACTTCTTCACCCAGAGAGTAGTGGCTGTGTGGAATGCTCTGCCTCAGAGGGCAGTGGAGGTCCAGTCTTTGGATTCATTTAAGAAAGAGTTGGATAGAGCTCTCAAGGATTATGGAATCAAGGGTTATTGAGATAAGGCAGGAACAGGATATTGATTAAGGATGATCAGCCATGATCATATTGAATGGTGGTGCAGGCTCGAAGGGCGGAATAGCCTACACCCGCTCCTATTGTCTATTGTCTATTTATGCTAACCCATTAATGTTACCGCACTTGAGCAACCGATCTGATCAAAGCTCCGCAGTCCTGCCACATTCAGTCATAAATGGTGACGGATGATTAAACAAATGACTGTAGGGAAGGGATCAACAAACATCCCCATCCTAGATAATGGAACAGACCTTCATATCAGTGTAAAAGACAAGGATGTAGTATCTGTGCCATCCTCAGCCAGAAGTGTTGAGTCGATGATCCACCTCACTCTCGCCATGATGCCCACAGAACCACCGTTGCCAGTGTTTAATCAATCTGATTCGCTGCCAATGACATGAAGAAACAGCCGAACACACAGTAGATACGACAAAGGCAATGGGACCTGACCCCATTCCTGCGATCAAACTGAAGACTTGTGCTGCACAACAAGCCGTGTCCTTGGGGAAGCTGTTTCATTCCAGCTCCATCTCTGACATCTCCCTGGCAATGTGGAAAATTACACAGCTATGTCCGGTCCCCTAAGAGGGGAATAATTACAATCTGACCGATTACCATTCCCTCGGGACAGTCACGATAGTCAAGTTGGTGGGAGTTCTTTTTGACAGAGCTGTCAAGCAGCACAGAAATAACTAGCTCAGTGTTGTCTCTGATATGTCCCCATGTAGAGATGGGGCTGTTATGGAAATGTCATTGGATTACTAATCCAGATCAGGCTAATGGTCTGGCAGCGGGTGGATGTTTAAAATAATTAATAAAATATTAAGATGCAAAATCTGGTGTCAGTAATATGACCTTGAAACCAATATCGATTGCAAACACGGATTTGCTTCCCCAAGGACTTTCAGGAAGTGAATCTCCCGTGCTTTCCTGGTCTGTCCTAAACATGACTCCAGACACACAGATATATGATAAACGTTTCAATGCTCTCTGAGTCGGCCAAGCAAAATAATCTATTGTTTCAAACTGCTCCAAGCTCTTAAAGGATAAAACGAGACAGAACACCCGGCACCAGCCTCGGTATCGGAAAAGGGAACGGTAAACACAATCCTGTTGATATTGCAGAGACGTTCTTCCTAACATCTGAGAGTTTGTGACAACTTTCCCACAGACTACACAGAAACACCGGTAAAGGAGGAGGTTGCAAAACACATTGAGCCTCACCCATTCTAGTTCATGTTCAAACATCTCCTCAATGCTCTTATCCCACACTATGAATATATCCATTAACATGAGTAACCTTGGAGAGCTATAAAATAAGAAATGCAGTACTCCCTTTGGTCCATCAAGTTTGCTACCCAATTCAGCATAATGATGGCTGGCCCTTTATTTCCACACCGTACTCCTGCTCTCCCACCATCCCTTTCCTGTCTCTAAATCCTTATTTATATACAGTGTCTTGGCTACCAGGTGTGAGCGAATTCCCCAGGGTCACCAGTGCCTGAGTCCAGACATTTATTCTCATCTCAATGCAGAGTGTCCTGTCTGTATCTAATACTTTGGCCCCTTGTTTTAGACATACCAGTCAGGGGAATTATCATTCCTGCTTCCAATCTGTCTCACCCTGTCCGAGTGTTATATATGTTACTGAAATCTCCACTCATTTTCCTAAAGCCCATGGAATACAGGCCTAGTTGCCCCAAACTCTGCTCCCACAACAAGCCTGTCATCCCAGAGATCAGTCTGGCCATCCTTCACTGCATTCCCTCAATGTCAGGTTTGTCCTTTATTCGGTAAGGAGAACAAAACTGCACACAATACTGCACAATGTTCAAGATGTGCTCCCAACAAGGCCCTGTACAGCTGCAATAAGAGACCCTTTTTGCTGGACTCAAATCCACCTGAAATTAAGGTCAATGCACCAGTTACCTTCCTAACTACTTTCTGTTCCTGCAATATTGTTTTCAGTGACTGGTGTACAGGGAGATCCAGATCATTTTCAATATTACAACTCCCCCCTTGGAGGGTCTGTGTACACTGGTCAACTGACCTCTGGGTTGAGACCTCACTGTGCAGCAGGGACCTTGGAGGGCCGCTCAGAAGGAAACAACAAAAAGGAGTATACATCGCTTTGTAGATCAACATGGTTCAAGCATAGGCTGCCAATCGCTTGTTCCCACCAAAGGGCCCACCGTCACCTCGACCCACCTTACTCTCCATCTGCAACGTATTTGCCCATTCACTCCACTTGTCTCAGTCACCTTGGAGCTTTTCTTACAACCTCCTCGCCCACTCACAATCCCACATCCTTTAGTGCTGTTAGCAGGCTGGGATTTCATACCCGCAACCAAATGCTTAATGCGTTTTGTGAACAGCGGGGCCCGAGCACCGATCCCTGCGATACCTCAGTAACCTTCCTGTGTTCATTTTATTTTTCTGATTTATTTATTTCGTGAATCTGGGTGTCACTGGCTGGGCCGGCATTTATTGCCCATCCCTAGTCGCCCTTGAGCAGGTAGTGGTGAGCTGCCTTGTTGAATTGCTGCAGTCCACCTGTCCCACAATGCCATTTGGGAGGGAATCCCAGGATTCTGACCCAGTTGCAGTGAAGGGAAGGTGATATATTTCCAAATCAGGATGGTGAATGGCTTGGAAGGGAACTTGAAGATGGTGGTGTTCCCATACATCTGCTGCCCTTGTCCTTTTGGATAGACGTGGTCGTGAGTTGGGAAGAGGGTGTCTGAGGATCTTTGGTGAACCATTTCAGTGCAAATTGTAAAACACTGCTGCTGCTGAGCGTTGATGGTGGAGTACTGTGGATGAAACGACACTCAAACTGGCTGTTATGTCCAGGATGGTATCAAGCTTCTTGAGTGTTGTTGGGTCTGCAATCATCCAGGAAAATAGGGAGTATTCTATCACACTTCTGACTTATGCATTGTAAATAATAGACAGGCTTTTGGAAGTCAGGATGTGAGTTACTCGCCGCAGTATTCCTTGCTTCTGACCTGCTCTTGTAGTTACTGTGTTTATGTGGGCGAGTCCAGTGAGTTTCTGAGCAATGTTTATCCCCCAGGATTTTGATACTGGGGGATTCAGTGATGGTAGCACCATTGAATGCCAAGGGGCAGGTTAGATTGTATTTTAGTGGTGATGGTCACCGTCTGGCATTTGTATGGCCTGAATATTACTTGCCACTTGTCAGCCTGGATACTGTCCAAACCTTGTCTCATTTGGACATGGATTACTTCAGTTCTGAGGAGCCACAAATGTTGCTGAACATTGTGATATCATTGGCGAACATGCCCACTTCTGACATTATAATAGAGGCAAGCCATTGATGAAGCAGACCTGAAGATGCTTCGGCCTAAGCCGCTGCTCTAGTGATTCCTACAGACTTGTCCTGGAGCTGAGTTGACTGACCTTCATCAGCCATGACCATCTTCCTATGTGTCAGGTACGATTCTAACGAGCGGGGAGTTTAACCTGGATACCCATTGATTCCAGTTTTGCTAAGGTCACTTGATGCCACACTTTGTCGAAGGCAGCTTTGATTTAAAGCCCTGTCACTCTCACCCCACCTCTGGAATTCAGCGCTTTTGTCCATGTTTGTGGGAATGAGGTCAGAAGCTGAGCGGCTCTGGTAGAGTCCAAACTGGCGTCATTGGCCAGGGTATTGCTGAGCAGGTGCTGCTTGAAAGCACTAACACCTTCCATGATAGATAGTAGACTGATGGGTTGGTAATTGGCCGGATTGGATTTTTTCTGCTCTTTATGTATAGCAGATACTTGGGTACTTTTCCACACAATCGGGTAAATGTCGTTGTTGTAACTGTATGGGAACTGCTTGGCTAGGGAAGTGGCAAGTTCTAGAGCACATGTTTTCAGTGCTATTGCCAGAATGTAGTCAGGGTATGTACCCTTTGAAGTATCCAGTGTCTACAACCGTTTCTGGATATTGCATGGATTAAATGGAATTGCTGATGACTGGTAACTGAATTACTGAGGACCACTGAAGAAGGCCAAGATGGATCATGCGCTCAGCATTTCTCACTGAAGATTGTTGAGTATGCATCAACCTTATCTTTTGCAATGATGAGCTAGGATATTGCATCATTAATGATGGAGATATTTGTGGAATCTCCTTCTCCAATGACTTGTTTAATTGTCCCTACCATTTCTCCACGAGATGTGGAAGAACTGCAGAACTTAGATCAGATCCGTTGCTTTTGGGATCACATAGCTCTGTCTCTTACATACTGATTATGCTGCTTGGCCCACATGTTGTCCTGTTTGGTGGTTTCGTCAGGCTGTCCCCTCATTTTCAGGGATGGCTGGTGCTGCTCCTGCACACTCCATTGAATCAGGGTCTATTCTCTGGCTTGAGAGTAATTGTTGCAAGGGGGATATGCCAGGCCATGAGGTTGTGCAGGAGTCCAATTCTGCTGCTATTGATGACTCACAACACCATATGAAAACCCAGGATTGAACTGCTAGATCTGTTCGAAGTCTGTCCCATTTAGTACAGTGATAGTGCCACCCAATATGATGGAAGCTATTCTCAATGTGAAGGTGTGACTTTGTCTCCATAATGACTATGCGATGGTCACTCTTACAGATACTGTCATGGAGAGATACTTCTGCAACTGACAGATTAGTACGAATGAAATCAAATATGTCTCGTTAGTTCCTTCACCAACTGCGGCAGACCCAGTCTAGCAGTTATGTTCTTTAGAACCCGACCAGTTCGATCTGTAATGCTGCAGCTGAGCAACACTTGGTGGTGGACATTGAAATCCCCCACCCAGAGTACAACTTTGTGTCCTTGCCACGCTCAGGGCTTCCTCCAAGTGTTGTTCAGCATGGAGGAGTACTGATTCATCAGTTAAGAGAGACTGGTACATGGTAATCAGCAGGAGGTTTTCTTTCCCATGTGTAAACTAACGCCACGAGACTTCATGGGATACGGAGTCACTGTTGAGGACTCCCAGAGCAATTCCCTTCCAATTGTATCCCACTCCGCCATCACTTCTGCTGTATCTGTTACTAATTCTAATAACTACTAATAATTACTAATTCAAAGTTTGTGAGAAGATTTATAGCTCGGGTGCCTGTTGTTGTGGTTCTGTTCGCCGAGCTGGGAATTTGTGTTGCAGATGTTTCATCCCCTTTCTAGGTGACATCGTCAGTGCTTGGGAGCCTCCTGTGAAGCGCTTCTGTGATGTTTCCTCCGGCATTTGTAGTGGTTTGTCTCTGCCGCTTCCGGTTGTCAGTTCCAGCTGTCCGCTGCAGTGGTCGGTATATTGGGTCCAGGTCGATGTGCTCATTGATTGTGTCTGTGGATGAGTGCCATGCCTCTAGGAATTCCCTGGCTGTTCTCTGTCTGTTGTGCTGGTGAGACAGGAGATATCCGGGAAGGTGATGGGGTGTCTGGGATATAGTCATACTCACAGAATCATATCTTACAGACAATGTCAGGCTGTTGTTTGACGAGCCTATTTATTTCTATTTACTTCTTCCTGCCAGCTGTCCCATTCTGGAAACATGGTCATATATTCGCCCCAATCCACTCAGACTTTATTTTGCAAACTAGCTTTACCAAAACTTTCCTGAAAATCAAAGTACTTGTCTCCCAGACCGTTTCTCAAACATAATCCCCATTTCATAAATCCGTGTTACCGTTGTCTGTGACCATTATTTTCAGTCCCAATAATTTCTCCTAAATCTTTTATTTACTATGTTCTATGCTTCATGTACTCGAACCCTTTTGCCACACCCGACTTGGTTTTCCTCGTATTGTTTGAAAGTTCTGTGAAGACAGACCTGAAGTAGCTGTTTCATTGTTCTGCCATTTCCGTTACCCATTCTCCATTCTCTGGTTTCAGATTGTAAGGAAGCTGCACTTGTTTTCTCATACTTCTCACATTGACATGATTTGACGAGCTATTACAGTTCACTCTTATAAACTTTGTGAATATACTCTTCAGAAACCCATCAATTCCTGCCTTTTGCTCCTCAATAATTTACCTTCCACACCATATACTCACAGGAGCATAGACCAACAGAAATACAGCACAACCTATATTAGTCCCACTTTGAAACAACAGGCCCATAGCAGGAAATGTTATGACACTTCCAAGTGCTCGTCCAAGTACTTTTTGATGGTTATGAGGCTACCTGTGATACCTCCCCTCTCAGGAAGTGAATTCCAGACCCTAACAGCTTCTGGGCGAAGAACAAACCTCAAATTCTCTCTAATTCTCAAACCCTTCACTTTAAAAGTGTTCTCGCTTGTTCTCAACTCTCTGACTAAAAGGAACAGCTGCTGTTTATCCACCCACGTCCATGCTTCTCATAATCGTTGCCTTCTGAATCACATCCCCCTCAGCCTTCTCTGCTCCAATGTAAACAACCCGAGCTTATCCAGTTTCTCTCCATAGCGATATGTTCCATCCCAGGGAACATCCTGGTGAATCTCCTCTGCATACCATCCAGTACAACCATACCCTTCCTTTTAAGTGGCTTCCAGAGCTACATACAGTACTCCATCTTGGCCTAACCAATGCTGTGTATAGTTCTTATAATCTACACCCCGATTGATTAATGCTACACCCAAGGTCCAGTTCTTAGCTAGTCCATTACTCTGCTCAGTCCCATTCAGTGATGTGTGGAGAAGAACGAACTGAGCTTCCCAATGTGCCATTCATTGATTACTCCCCTGTCTGGTTCCTTCTTCCACTGTGCATCACCTCATATTTATCAGGGTTACGTTCCATCTGCCATTGATCTGACCATCTGACCATTCCATCTGTACCTTTCTGTAACATAAGACCTTTCTCCTCATTGCCAATCAACCAGGCAAACACAAATTTGCTTATCACAATCCCCACCCCTTTCACCCAACCCCTTCATTCACATCTGCACCATTTATGAAAACCACAAATAATAAGGGACACAGCACTTATCCATGTGGTACACCAGGGGACACAGGTCTCCAGTCACACAAACAACATTATCCCACCACCTTCTGACCCCTGACACTAAGAAACTTTCGTTGTAACTTGTCACATTACCCTTGATTCCATGAGATTTTACTTTATTTTAAAGTTTCCCATATGGGGCTTTGTCGAAGGCCTTGCTGCAATACTAAATAAGTGACCTCCTCAAACTAATTCAATCAAATTCATTAGATTTGACTTCCTTCTGATAAAATCATGATGATTATCCCTGATCCGATCTTGCTACTCTGATTGGAGTTCAATTTTATCCTTCCGTGTTTTCTCCAGTAGTTTCCTTAACTGTGAATTAATATTCGTTCAACTATACTTCCCTGGTCTATTCTACCACCCATACTGTGAAGTTATAAATCACACAACACCAGGTTATAATCCAACAGGTTTAACTGGAAGCACACTAGCTTTCGGAGCGTCGCTCCTTCATCAGGTGATTGTGGAGGACACAATTGTAAGGCACAGAATTTATAACAAACATTTACAGTGTGATGTAACTGAAATTATACATTGAAAATTACCTTGACCGTGTATTGAGTCTTTCATCTGTTCGAATACCATGATAGTTTCACTTCTTTCGTGTGTAAATCAAAAACAACTTTTCGTAAAAAAAAAGTTGCTTCCTCAGGTTAAATGTAACAATTGGTGTTAGCTAGACAATATGTCGAAGGTGTTAGCGCTCTGTCTATGCCATGATGTTTAGATGATTCTAATCTAAAAAGTGAGATAACAGAGTTTTACACTAATTCATGCAGTTTTTGAGCAAAGTATAATGTACTCTGCAATTACAAATTCACCCCACAAAATATATGAGTGCTTGTGGATCTTTATGTCAGTCTGTTTGTGTGTCTGTCTGGGTTGGAGGTTGTGAGTGTGAGAGAGAGTGTATATGTGTGTAGTGAGTGTAGAGTGCCTTAAGTCTGTGAGGGGTGTAGGTGTGAGTGTGTGAGAGTGTGTGTGTGTATGTGTGTCTGGGCTGGGGGGTTGTGTGTGTCTGTGAGAGAGAGTGTAGAGTGCGCATGAGTGTAGAGTGGCCTATGTCTCTGAGAGGATGCATGAGTGAGTGTGGGGAAGGTGTGTGTCTGTAAGAGTGTGTGTGTGTGCCTTCCGTGTGTATATATGTGTATAGGAGTGGCTCTGTGTTTGTGTAGTGTGTGTGTGTGTGTGTGTAGATGTGTCTGTGTGTAGATGTGTATATAGTGCAATGGTCGTCACCTGTAGTGTGACATGAACATAAGGAGCCAGTTGAGGCCCTCGTTATGGGTATGGAACTTAACTATCAGCCTCTGCTCGGCCACTTTTCCCTGTTGCCTGTCCCGAAGTTCGGCTTGGAGGATGGTCACCTGAAGGTCCGCGGTCAAATGCCCTGGACCACTGAAGTGTTCCCCAACTGCGAGGCAACTGTCTGTTGATTGTTGTGTGGTGCCAATTCATCCATTTCCGTGGCCTTTGTTCGGTTTCCCCAATATACCATGACTCAGGGCATACTTGCCTGCTACGTATATGATACACAACGTTGGCTGAGTCACATGAGAACCTGCCACGTACATAGTGGGAGGTATCCCCATGTGTAATGGTGGTATCCATCTCCGCACTCTGACACATCTTGCAGCGCCTACCTTGACAGGGTTGTATGGAGTTGTCCTGAGAGCCGGGCAATGTGCTCTGAACAATGATCTGTATGAGGTTTGGCGGTTGTTTAAAGGCAAGCAGTGGAGGTATGGGAAGGTCTTGTCGGGGTGCTCATACTCATTGATATTGAGTTGCAGGTCACCAAGTACATGGTGCAGTTTTTCAGCTCCTGGGAAGTACTGAACAACGAAGGGTACCCTGTCGGTTGCAGCACATGTCTATCTCCTAAGGAAGTCATTGTGGTACCTTGCTGGGGCAACCAACAGGGTACCCTTCGTTGTTAAGTACTTCCCAGGAGCTGAAAAACTATGCCATGTTCTTCGTGACCTGCAACACATTATCAATGAGGTTGAGCACCTCGCCAAGACCTTCCCCACACCTCCACTACTTCCCTTTAAACAACCGCCAAACCTCAAACAGATCATTGTTCGTAGCAAGCTGCCCAGCTCTCAGGACAACTTCATACAACCCTGTCATGGTAGGCGCTGCAAGACGTGTCAGAGTGTGGACATGGTTATCACCATTACATGTGAGGACACCTCCCACTATGTATGTGGCAGGTACTCATGTGACTCAGCCAACGTTGTCTATCTTATACGTTGCAAGCAAGGGCGCCCAGAGGCATGGTACATTGGGGAAACCGAGCAAAGGCTACAGCAAAGGATGAATGGGCACCACATAACAATCAACAGAGAGAAGTGTTGTCTCCCAGTTGGGGACACTTCTGTGGTACAGGACATTCGACCTCGGACCTTCGGGTGACCATCCTCCAAGGCAGACTTCGGGACAGGCAATAGCGAGAAGTGGCCAAACAGGGGCTGATAGCTAAGAGCAGTACCCATAGGGAGGGCCTCAACAGGGCCCTTGGGTTCATGTCATACTACAGGTGACCACCATTGCACTATATACACGCACAGACACACCTACACAAACACACACACACAGAGTCACTCCTGTACACACACATACACATGGACACATATATGCACAGACACGCACACTGATACTCGCTCACAACCTTACAGACACATACACTCCCATACTCACACATGGATGCTCTCAGAGACTTAGACCACTCTACACTCATGCAGGCACATATACCCTCTCTCTCACAGACACTCGCAAACCCCCACGCCAGACACACACACACTCCAACACTCACATATGCACCCCCTCACAGACTTAAAACACCCTACATCACTACACACACATATACACTCCCTCTCACACTCACAACCCCCAACCAAGACAAAAACACCACACACAGACAAAGACCCACATGCGCACAAATATTTTGTGGGGTGAATTTGTACTTGCAGTGTTACATTGTACTTTGCTCAAAAACTGCAGGAATACAGTAAAACTCTGTTATTTGACTATTTAGCTTAGAATCGATCTAAAAGCATGGCATAGACAGAGAACACAGGGCGCTAACACCTTCGACATATTGTGTAACTAACCCAATTGTTACAGTTAACCTGAGAATGCAACTTTTAAAATATGGTTTTTTGATTTACACACGGAAGAAGCGATTAAAATCTGATTGAAGATTTGTAACTCGGGTATCCGTTGTTGTGGTTCTGCTCGCCGAGCCGAAAGTTTTTGCTGCAAACGTTTCGTTCCCTGGCTAGGGAACATCATCAGTGCTGTTGGAGCCTCGTGTGAAGCGCTGCTTTGATGTTTCTTCCTGTATTTATATTGGTTTGTTCTTGCCGCTTCCGGGTGTCAGTTTCAGCTGCAGTGATTGGTATGTGGGGTCCAGGTCGATGTGTCTGTTGATGGATGTTCTTGCCGTTTCCGGGTGTCAGTTTCAGCTGTAGTGGTTTGTATATGGTGTCCAGGTCAATGTGTCTGTTGATGGAGTTTAGGGATGAATGCCATGCCTCTAGGAATTCTCTGGCTGTTCTCTGTCTGGCTTGTCCTATGATAGTGGTGTTTTCCCAGTCAAATTCATGTTGCTGGTTGTCTGAGTGTATGGCTACTAGAGATAGCTGGTCGTGTCGTTTTGTGGCTAGCTGATGTTCATGGATGCGGATTGTTAGCTGTCTTCCTGTTTGTCCTATATAGTGTTTTGTGCAGTCCTTGCATGGTATTTTGTAAACTACGTTAGTTTGGCTCATGCTGGGTATTGGGTCCTTTGTTCTAGTGAGTTGTTGTCTGAGCGTGGATGATGGCTTGTGTGCTGTTATGAGTCCTAAGGGTCGCAGTAGTCTGGCTGTCAGTTCTGAGACGCTCCTGACGTATGGTAGAGTGGCTAGTCCTTTTGGTTGTGGCATGTCCTCGTTACTCGGTCTATCTCTTAGGCATCTGGTGATAAAGTTGCGTGGGTATCCGTTTTTGGCGAATACCTTGTATAGATGTTCCTCTTCCTCTTTTCACAGTTCTGGTGTACTGCAGTGTGTTGTGGCCCTTTTGAATAGTGTCCTGATGCAGCTTCGTTTGTGTGGAAACGTTTGCAGCAAAAACTTCCAGCTCGGCGAGCAGAACCACAACAACGGAAGAAGCTAAACTATCATGGTATTCGAATAGATGAAAGACTCAACAGACAATCAAGGTAATTTTCAATGTGTAGCTTCAGTTACATCATACTGTAATTTTTTGCTATAAATTCTGTGCCTAACAATATTGTCCCCCACAATCACCTGATGAAGGAGTGGCGCTCCGAAAGCTAATGTGCTTCCAATTAAACCTGTTGGACTATAACCTGGTATTGTGTGATTTTTAACTTTGGACATCCCAGTCCAACACCAGCATCTCCAAATCATGATTACTGTGAAGTGGGACCGTATTAATCGTTCTCCAGCACTCTGGCACCTCCCCAATGGTCAGATTCTAAATAAAATTAATGTTAGAGGTCATCTCGCCACGTTATTCATGCTCTTCTCAAGCATTATTGTGAGATTTTCTCTAGATCTCCCGTTATGCATGTGGAGTAGAGAAGGACAATGATTTTAAACAATGCTGTGTATTACCCTAGAGAGCTGAGACTGCTCTAAACTGGATGGGAACCTTTCAGCAGCCTGGTAATGTTTTTGCTGCCTCTGTACAGGATCTCAGTGAGATCACATTGGAGTAGTGTGTAAAGAATTTTTCTACTCAATGAAGAAAGTGTATTGTTATATTGGAAGGAGCTCAGAGATAGTTCCCTCAACTGATTCCTGCAAATAAGGTGTCTTAGGATGGAGAGTTATCAGGAAAGTGGTACAGAGGCCACGATAACATCAGCCATGATTGCATTCAATGGCGGAGCTTGTTCAAGGGGTTGGATTCCTGACTGATGCTCCTCGTCCACACTCAGCCTTTCGACTGTGTTACACAGTATAGAGGGAGGACTGTCTATCAAACAGGAAGCAGGCTCTCTGGATACGTCAGTCTTAATCAGTTTGTCAGAACGTCAGCAGTGGAGTCACACAGTGACCAGTGCGGGTACCTCAACTATTTACAATCTACATCAATGATCAGGAGGTTGGAACAGATATCCAGATACTGAGTTTGGTGATGTCGCTTGGATAAGCAAGAGATTAAATTATCAAGAGAGGGTGGAGTGTCTGCAAATAGATACAGAAAGTTAAAGACAATGGATAATAATCTGGCAGGTGCAATACAACATAATATAACCTGTAATTTCATTTACAGGAATAATGGAAGGCAGTATGTTACTGAAATGGAGAGGGATTACAGGACTTCGTGATACTGTGTACTGGGGGGTTCACTCAGACCCGTTCGGACATGGAAGGTTTTTCTCCATCCCTGATGGTCTGCTCATTGACAATCCGAGTGACCCCATTGCTCTCTGTACACATGGAATACTTTTGATGTGGTTGTTTGGTGGTAGGGATGGTGTTTTGAAACGTGTAGTAAGGGGAAGGCCTTTATCCAAGATACAATTATTCCTTTCTATATGGAGACCCGTAGATGATGGGAATGGCTGCCTGCTTCTGAATGAAGGAACTGTGGCTGCTTTCAGGACAGGGGTATTCACCAACATAATATACTGTACATGGACAACCTGTAACATTAATAGAGAGAGAGCTCCTTCAGTTCCTCTACCTCTCCCCATTTATTGGCTACTCTGCAGATACCATGTACACCTTCAGGAATCCCACTATACTGGGAAAATAAGGATACACCTGGCAGCTTCCCGCTGAGGGAGAAGCAATGTATTGACCTCATCCACCATATACATCCTCCATCACCGAATGGTGACATTGATGTTGAGATACTGGGAGAAGACGGAGCTGTCACCGACTCCGGCCTGGAAAGTTTCGGATCACAGAAGCTGAATGAAACTGTGACCCTAATAGGGGGCAGCCCCGTCTTCCCCCTGGCGTGAAGCTGCAGGTCATGTTGAAGAAGGTGACACCGCTCTGTGACCAGCTCCTTGTTCAGTCCAGATCCCCTCACACTCTGCTCCTGGGTTAAGTGTAACTTGGGAAGCTGTTCCTGGAAAACCCGGGTGGATACAGCAGATCCCTTTCCCTACACACACTCACTCCGTGGTTTCAGAGCTTCCCCTCTCTGCAGCCTCTGCTCCATTTGGTGTTCATGTTACACACCCAGATGCTGTTACCACAGTCCCCATGCTCCATCCAAAGTTGGGTCACCAAATCCTCCGGTCTCACTGAATGTCTGAGGCAGCTCACAGCACAAGCCCCAGCAAACCATCCCCAGCAACTCCACTAACTTTTCAATTACAGGAGTCAGTCAGAAATCCCTCGGCTACAAATATTGTGGACCAGACCAGATCCCCGCAAAACATTTTAAGAAGGCCACTTAGACCCAAACCATTCCTTATTTGAAAGAGAGATGTGAAGTGTATTTTCCAGATATGTTGTGACTGGTCAAAGCACTCAACATTAAGCCAAGTATAATCTATTCAAATGCTTTAGTAAAAATACAATCAAAGAAATTTTGGGAGAGCTTATATGTTGGTACACTTACACAAACAATAGATACCGTACCTTCTTGGTATACGCTGCTTGGCACAAAGATCAATTCAAATACAGATTCTTACATGCAGTTTTTTGATCAAGGAAAAATCAACATCAACAACCATCTCAGAGAGAAAAGCAGCTGGGGATCATGTATTGAAACTTCGAACCCTCCTGGGATCTCCAACAGCTTCAGGATGCTGCAGCCAAAAACAAAACGAGAAACCCTGGTCTGGGAGAACTGGCCACTGCCCTTCCATTGTTACCACCGTTTTAATAAAACCTAAAGGCCTCCTCAGTTATTTACTTAAACTGTTTTCAGACAGCAGTTCTGCACCTCTGCCTTTAAAACCTCTCTTAAAAAAAAACATGAGAAAATAACCTTTTTATAGTGATAGTATCCTCACAACTCCACCTTTAATAAAATGATCTGTCAATATACAAAGATGGATTCATGTTAGACCTCCTAATCTTCCTCTATTAGTAGCAGATAGAAAGGATAGTGAAAAAGGTGTTTGGTATGCTTTCCCTTATTGGTCATAGTATTGAGTACAGGAGTTGGGATGTCATGTTGCGGCTGGACAGGACATTGGTTAGGCCACTGTTGGAATATTGCGGGCAATTCTGGTCTCCTTCCTATCGGAAAGATGTTGTGAAACCTGAAAAGGTTTAGAAAAGATTTACAAGAATGTTGCCAGGACTAGAGGATTTGAGCTACAGGGAGAGGCTGAACAGGCTGGAGCTAATTTCCCTGGAGAGTCGGAGGCTGAGGGGTGACCTTATAAATGTTCACTAAATTATGAGGGGCATGGATAGGATAAATAGGCAAAGTCTTACCCTGGGGACGGGGAGTCCAGAACTAGAGGGCCTAGGTTTAGGGTGAGAGGGGAAAGATATCAAAGAGACCTAAGGGGCAACCTTTTTCATGCAGAGGGTGATACGTGTATGGAATGAGCTGCCAGAGGATTTGGTGGAGGCTGATACAATTTAAGAGGCATTTGGATAGGTATATGAATAGGAAGGGTTTGGAGGGATATGGGCCGGGTGCTGGCAGGTGGGACGAGATTGGGTTGGGATATCTGGGGGCATGGACGGGTTGGACAGAAGCGTCTGCTTCCATGCTGTACATCTCTATGATGTACAGCATCTCACAACGAGATTCGATTTCAATCATTTTACTCCTGCCACAAAATGCCTTTGTCTTTCTTCATCCACGTCTCCAGAATGTGTCAAAACTTAGTTTTCTCGCCCTGTCACCTGTATAATTACAAATTGAATGGCAGCAATAATAAATTCAATCGAAACAGACTGGTATTTTTTCACCTGAATGGCCCCAAAGTTTTAAGGGGTCACGATCAGTGATAAAGATTTATCTCATGTATGTTATTCGCAATTTAAATGCTGAAATGTTGGAACGCCAACATCAAGCTCAAGGCCTCCTTCCCCATTGTAGAATAAATCTGTTGATGTTTGCCCTGGACACTCCAACCACACGTTATATAATGGAGCACTCCTCATCTCTCCAATAGTCCTCTGAATGACCTAACTCCTCATGTCTCAGCATAAAAGAATTACATACTTCTGTACCTCTTAATGCTATAACCTCTTTACCTGCTACTCCTGGCCTATGCCGGTAACCTTACTTTCACAGGTATATGTTTTAAGAAGATCTCGCTCATTCTTCACAATCTCTCACAGAAACCAAACATTGCTTTCTGAACTCAATCATCATCATCAGCCATTTCAGTTTCTAATCTTGCCATTGTTACTCTCTGCTCTTCCCCATGAGTTCTCACGACTGCAGGAAGTGAATTGTTGAACTTCTCCAAAATAAGAATCTCTCTAAGAGTGCCATAGCCTTTGCTCTGTTTTTAATACCAATACCCACCTTTCAAAATTACTTTGTTTGGTTCTTTCAAATTCAATGTACGCTTAACGAGGGAGGTTTTTTTTAGATTCCAGAAACGCTATCTGTAGCTCTGGCCCAAGTTCATATGCCCTTCAGATGGCTTTCTTCACCTCCTCACAGTGGCCAGATACCTCCACTGATCGGGATGCAAATACCTACCAGCTCTGTGTGCATCAACTAAATCCACATGGTCACTGATCACTGCATTTGTTTAGCCACTTTCTCAAATGGAATTAAAAAGTCTCCCCCATCCTTCTAATCAAATTTAGACAATGCCTGGGCATATTTAAACAGAACCCCATCAGGCTTTTGGCTACTAAAGGATTGCTCATCCTCACTATCCTCCTCATCCAACCTACCGTCTGCCTTCATCTCCACCTTCTATGCCAACTTTCCTAATTACTAACTTTTGAAGCTGAAAATCTCTGGTTTTCTTCTCTCTCTTTCTCTCTTTCTTATTCATTTCCTTTTCTTTTATTTCTACTTATCATTTTAATTTAAATGGTTTCAATTCCTTCTCATGTTCAAGGCACCTCATTTCAAATTGAATTCGAGCTATTTCCAAAGAGTTTGATGGCGGTTCCACCAAATGTAATTGCCGAGCTATAGCTGTAATTATCTCTCATTTTCTCACAGACAAACACAACCCCAACTCCAGCTTGTCTGTCAATTCCTACAGCTTTACCTTCATTCCCTTTTATAAACCCCCCAACTTCACTTCGTCCACACCCAGAGAACTCTCAGTGACTGAAAGAATCTTTATACACAAAACACGTTTTAAACCAACCGAATTCAACATCCGCAACAACTACTATATGTGACTTTTCAACCCAATAGTCTCTGTTGCATACTCTCCAGTGTCTGCATGAGAGTATTCTGGATGCTCTGGTTTCCTCCCACAATCTAAAGATGTGCATATCAGGTGAATTGGCCATGCTAAATTGTTTGTGGTTTTCAGGGATGTGGGGTTTAGATGCCTTAGTTGGGGAAAATGTGTACTAATAGGGTAAAGGAATGTTTCTGGGTAGGTCACTCCTCGGAGGGTAGGGTGAACTTGTTGGGTCAAATGGCCTGTTTGCACATTGTGGGGATTGTAATTGTAAACCCAATTTGGTATTATCAATTTAGAACCAGACAAGAAACCCCAGTTTGCTATAGACCAACCAGACTGCCTCAAACTATTTCAAGGAAGTCGCTTGGATGCCAACATTTTCTTATTTTAAAGGCAGATGCGAAGTGGGAGTTCCAGATGTGATGCTACGAGCCAAACCACTCACCATTAATTAAAACACAATATATTTAATGTAATGAAAATCCATACAAAATGAAGAGGATTTGAGAATAACGTAACTATTGGAAGCCTTAACCGAACAATGGATACAAAACCGTCTACAAATGAACTGTTCCAATATACTAACATCACCTAAACACACCCCATGGTAACAAGGAGCATTCAGACATACAGTTCTCCAATCCAGGAGGAAACAGCATCAAGTGAAGCTTCAGAGAGAATAGCAGTTAGGGATAATTTACTAAAACTTCCAACCCTTCTGGGACACAAGCACCTGGTGACTTACAGCTATAAGGAAAAAAACTAGAAAGCCTGGTCTATGCGAGCTGGCCAT
This sequence comes from Hemiscyllium ocellatum, assembly GCF_020745735.1. Classification (NCBI taxonomy): domain Eukaryota; kingdom Metazoa; phylum Chordata; class Chondrichthyes; order Orectolobiformes; family Hemiscylliidae; genus Hemiscyllium; species Hemiscyllium ocellatum. The sequence continues at coordinate 388,619 of NW_026869341.1, forward strand.
TGTTACTACTATTTATTAAAAACCCAAAACCCCCAAAAGTTATTTACTTGAGATGTTTACAGTAGGTAGTTTGGACTTTAAGATCTCTTGTTAAAAAAAATAAAATAACCATTTTTTTTTAAAAGTGACAGCATTGTCAGACAATTTAGATGCCTGGTCCTTTACTCAATGAGCTTCCCCGTGTTACTGATCCCAAGGTCACCTGAGTTGGCAAACACAGATACCCTCCAAGTTACAAGGATGTGTCGCATAACTTCTGAAACACGCCTGTCCATGGACCATCACATGGGACATACCGGGAAGTGAAAAACAGCCGGACACACACCATTTCACTGTTTCTGAGCTACACAATGCCAGCTATCCATACAAAATATAGCCAAAACCCAAGGCCAGGGAAAGATACAGAGGGACAGAGAGATTCACATTACAGGCAGAAACAGACAGTTAATTAACTGGAAGGAGGTTGTGGAAAAATGGGGGAAAAGACAGAGCAGTGGGACTAACTGGAGAAGTAAGATCTTCGAGAGTAAAATTACAAGAATGAGAACATTGAATAAAGGCATTGTCAGATCATCTGAAATGGTTTGTTACATTAAATTCTGAATCTGCTTGACAGAACATCACAAACAACATAAACTGGGACAAGATGACAGCCCAGCATGGAGAGCTGTACAGACCATGCTAGTGTGTTGCTCAGTAAACTGCACTAATCTGTCCAGCATGGAGAGCATTGCAAACTTTACTATAATATGCTAACTATACTCGCATCAGATTACTGTCTCCAATTGGAAGGTTTGCTCTCGCTTCGTGAGTGTGTGTTCATCAGAGTGTACAGATGAGGTAAAGTGTTTGAGAATGTTAAAATAAAGGCATTGCCATAAAAATAGCAATATACATCCGTGTGAACATGAATGACAGATGGATGGGAGGTTGGTGTGTGTTCGAATCAGATTTGCTTCAACAGGGTTGAAGCCGAGAGCGTCAGCAGCAGATTATTAACTTCATTAAGACTGTAATTTATAACTCAAGGTTCAAACAGGAGATGGAATAAGCCAGTGAGATACATCGCGGAGTGGTAAGTATTTCAAGTTAGAAATGGTCAGGGCATGGTGTCAGGAATCAGCTCATGATCAAAGGGATCTTCCACAGTTGTGACTCATCTGCTTCAGCTGCAGATATTGGCCAGGCATGGGATGGAAACACTGGAAGGAAGTGGAGTTTGTAACCAGAACAGTAGACAGTGACCTCCATGCTCTTAATATTTAAATAACAAAGGCAAAGATACAATACATTGCGGTTCTCCGCTGAAACTGAGTAGGTCAACATCGAGACCCATGAGTAACAGTGCCAGAGCAGAGGGAGGCAGTAATTGAACACCTTCATTTATGTAGTTAGTAGTGGTCTGTAGAGTAAATATCTGGATTCAGAGTTTCAACAGGAACAATAATAGGGGATAGAAGTGTAGAGAATATGAAAGAACAGTAATACAGTCATAACCAGTTTATAGAAAAAAAAAGGATAGTGACACTTACCAGGAACACCAACGATAGCCAGGAAGGGATAATAAAAATATTGCATAAAGAGAAGAGCGTAATAGATCCGCCATGATAATGACAACCAATAATATGCAGAAAGATACCAAATATAATCGGATAAACTCCTGTCTATTGTTGAAATATTCCATTCGAATGTTCTCAGATTCTGATCCATTGTTGGGACATTCCAGTCTAATGTTCTCAGATTCTGATCCATTGTTGGAACATTCCAGTCTAATGTTCTCAGATTCTGATCTCTCCTCCCCCTCTCCCTGGATCTGCTGACCCCTGTCAGTACTGTCGGTGATGGTCCCGCTCATATTATGGGATAACGCATTGAACGGCGCCCATTTATCATTAAAAGATGTAAATCCTTCACTGGGACAATTAGAATCTATGGAGATTGGCATTAATCACAGTCACTGAACAAATAGAATCAGTTAACCAGTTCCATACATCACTTTTCATATCACTATAAAAGGGAACATTTCCCGGTTTTGGATGGATTGGATGACGGTTGCTGAGGGATGGACCATAAATCTTTAATTTTTTATTTACTTTTCCTTGCATACAATATTATTAACAGAACACTGCAGGGGTGTATATGTGTTCCACTCTGTTTAGGAAAGGAAGCAGTTATAAAATAACAGATCAGCTACATAAAAAAAACATCGGATGGGCAAGTTTCTAGATGCCTTAACCTACAGTATGATACTTATTGACCAGTGTGAGGCTACGCTGGGTTTTAAGTGCCCTGTTTTCAAATCCTTTTATAATCTTGACACAGAGCACTGAGACTGCTGCTCAGGAACAGGCCGAAGCAATTCTGTCCCTATGGGTCTCTTACAGAAGGATAGGAGAAGGTCATTCAGTCCATATTAGCCTGTTGCTAATTGAAAAGGTGGAACTCTGGAATATTAGCGCATTTTGCCAACAAAATCATTCAAAATAAAAGGATTTGTTGCTGCAGCTGTATGAGGTGTCACTGAGAGGGCACCTGGAGTTCATTGTTTCTGTAACTGAGAAGGGTTGGACCTCCATCAGGTACAGTTTATAGGCTGCTTATAATCCAGGGGTTGCTGTGTCATTTAATGTCTCGTGGCTGTTATACAGGGACAGGAGGGTCCCATGCAGTCTCTCGAGCCTGTTACAGAGGGTCAGGAGGTGTTTATTTAACATTTCAAGTCTGTTACGCATAAATATTACGTTTAAACTAGTTATGGAATAGGAAAGACCTGAAGTAAACAATAAAGTTCTATCTTTGAACAAGGCCAATTTTGAAAGTGTTAGGCGAGCCCTGTGAAAGGCTGATTGCAATACCCTATTCACAGGTAAAGGGATGGTTGGAAAATGCAAGGCAATCAATACTTGGTTTTAGAGAGTCCAGAGCCAACGTGTTCCCATTAGTGAGAGGGGCAAAGCTGGTGGATGCAGGGAGTGCTAGAAGGCTAGATATATTGATGCTCTGTTCAAGTTAAAAACAGGCATATGTCAGGTAAACAGAGCTGAGATCAAGTGGATCCCCAGAGGACTATAAGGGCAGCAAGTGTATAGTCAACGGGGAAATCGGGCCAGAAAAATGTGAACACGAGTTGGCTTTAGAAATAGGGTTAACGAGGTATTGAAGGAATTCTACAAACCTTTTCATGGCAAAAGATTAACTAGGGAGAGAATAGGGCACCTTTAAGATCAGTAAGGCTACCTATGTGTGGAACCACAAGAGATGGGAGGGATATGAAACGAGTATTTGTCCTCAGTATTTAATGTGGAGGGAGTTACAAGAGCGAGAGAATGAAGAATGTTTAGTGATATCTTGAAAAGTGTCTATATTACAAGGAAGTGTTCGACATTTTAAAACACATAAAGGTGAACAAATCCCTGGGACCTGATCAGTTATATCCCAGACGTTTGTGGGCAGCTAGGAAAGAGATTTCTCTGCATTTTGTTGATGTATTTGTATCATTGATTTCCACAGGTGAGGTGCCATGGTACTGGAGGGCTGCTAACGTAGTGTCATCATTTAAGAAAGGAAGGAAAAACCAGGTAATTATAGACTGGTGAGCCTGACGTCAATGGTAACTAAATTGTTGGAGGGGGTTTTGAGGGAAAGGATGTATATGCATTTGGAAAGACAAGGACAGAAGAGGGCTTTGTACATTGGAGATCACGTCTCACTGACTCGTTTGATTTTTTTGAGGAAGTGATGAAGATGATTGATGAAGGCAGGACAGTGGATGTTGTCTTTATGGAATTCAGTAAGAAAACCAAAACGTTCTACATGGTAGACTGGTTAGCAAGGTCAGACTACCTGGGATTCAGGGAGAGGTCGCCATTTAGATCCAACATTTTCAGGAATATTGGAGACAGGGCATGACACTGGATATTTGTTCATTGAACTTGGAGACCTGTGACCAGTGGTGTGCCGCAAAAATCAACAGTGAGTCCACTGCTTCTTGTCACTTATACAAATCATTTGCATTTGAGTATATGAAGTATGGTCAGTAAGCTTCTAGCTAATACCAAATTTGGTGGTGTAGTCGACAGTGAAAAATGATATCTCCGAACAAAGAGGAAAGTTGATTAGGTGAGCTGAGGGTGGCGGATGGAGTTAAATTTAGATAAATGCGAGGTGTTGCATTTTGGCAAGACAAATCAGGGAAAGATATGTAGGTAGGGTTCTGTCGAAAGTTGCCACTCAAAGAGAACTCCATTGAAATTATAGAATTTCTCCAGTGATGAAACAGGCTATTCGGCCCATCGAGGCCACACCCACCCTCTAAACAGTATCCTACTGGAGAAACCCCTACCCTGTCACTCTGAGCCTGCATTTCCCATGGCTAATCCACCTCGCCCACACATCCCTGGGTACTTGTGGCAATTTAGCATGGCCAATCTACACTTGCCGGTATATCTTTGTACTGTGGCAGGAAAACGTAGCACCCGGAGGAAACGCACGCAGACACGGGTAGAATGTGCAAACCCCACACAGGCACTCATTCAAGGATGGAGTTAAACCCAGATCGCTGTGCTCTGAGGTAGCAAATAAGTCACTGAGCTACTGTGTCACCTTGTGGTGCAGGTTCTCAGTTACTTGAAAGTGCCGTCACTGGTAGACAGCGTAGTGAAGAAGGCACTAAGTGACCTTCCCGTTATTGGTGCGTGCTTTGAGTCTCAGTGTTTGCATGACAAAATCTGTACAGGGCATTGGTTTGGCTACTTTTGTAATATTGCCTTTAATTCTGGTCTCCCTGCTGTCGGAAAGATGTTGTCAAACTTGAAAGGGTGCAGAAGAGATTTAAAAGAATGTTGCAGGTGTTGGAGGGTTAGAGTTACAGGGAGAGTTTGAATAGGCTGGGAGTATTTTCAAGTGTTGAGGCTGAGGGGTGACCTTAAAGAGGTTTATAAAATCACAAGGGACATAGATAAGGTAAACAGTCACCCCAGGATAGGCGAGTCGAAAATTACAGGACAAAGGTTTAAGGTGAGAGGGGAAAGATTTATAAAGGGAAATGAGGTACAACACTTTCAAAGAGAGACTGCTGTGTGTATGGACTGAACACCCAGAGTAGGTGGTGCAGGCAGGCACAGTTACACCATTTAAAAGGCATTTGAATGAGTCCGTGTATGGGAAGGGTTTAGAGGGAGATGGGCCAAATGCTGGCAAGGGGGACGAGATTAATTTAGGATATTTGGTCAGAATGGACGACTGGATCGAAGGGTCTTTTTCCGTCCTGTACATCACTGAGACTCTGTTGCCTCTTGAGAGTCTCACACAGGAACAAGAAGAGGCTACTCAGGTTCTGAATTCTGTCAGTCAGCTTGTTTGCTCAATTACTGACAAAAAATATATCACTCAGATTTTGATGGTGTTTCACAGAAACAGGAGAAAGACTTTTAGTCAAGAGAAGCTGTAAGGAATGTGAAGAGGCCATTCAGCCCCTCAATTCCATTCCACAGGAGCAGCAGTTGAGCACAGAGCGATTGGAGCCTGTTGGTCAGTATTAAGAGGAGGACATCGATTTTCACAAACTTGGGATCAGGAGGCATCACTCAGTTGCTCAAGACTTGGACACAGGAACAGGAAGGAGTCACTCAACTTCTCGAGACTGGGACTCAGGGACAGGAGGGAGTCATTCAACTGCTCGAGACTGGGACACAGGAACAGGAGGGAGTCACTCAACAGCTCGAGACTGGCACCGGGAAATCTGGAGTCTTGTGAGGCCCCAGGATCCTGTTACTCAGGAACAGCAGGAGGTGACTCACTCCCCACCAGCTTTGGGCACTGGCAGGGCGGGGGTGGCGGAGTTTGCCTGTTACAAAGAGAAATAGATGAATAAGTTGCTTTCGTCGTCCACATAATCCTGCCCCACCATTCACTAAGAGCACGGTTGATCTGATAGTGATTCCCTCATTCCAGTTTATGGAGACCCCCCTCTCTGCAGCCTCTGCTCCATTTGTTGGTCACGTTGCAGACCCAGATGCTGTAACAACAGTAACCATCACTCATCCAGAGGGTCAGGTCCAATCAGATGAGTCAGGATTTGAAGGGTCCAGTCACAAGAATGAAAACACAAAATAAAGGCATCGTCAGATGTTTAGTTCTCTCACATTTGCAATCCAACTCACATAACCAGCCCATCCATTGTACGTTCAGGATGGAGCACTGTATAGATCCAGCTAGCGTACTGCTGAAAGCAACCCAGCAATGTCCAGAGTGGAATTCTGTGCAGCCCACACTGATGCTTGATCTATAATCCTTGGCTAAATGTCCAGCAGGGGGAGCTGTGCAGACCGCACTGGTTCATCCATATATAAACCCAGACTGTTGCATTGTTCGGTAACACTGTGTTAGATCACTGCCCAGTGTGGGGAAACTTGCAGCCATTGCTGGCAGTGACAGGATGTGTAGCTCCCATTCATTCACAACTTTATATCTCCATTGCGCCTTGACAAAGGGGTACTGTGGGTGTGAAAATCACTGGAAGGGAGAGATCTAAATTGAAACAGTTTCAATATCAATAGTTCCGATTCAGGCACATAACCACTCCAGTATTTAAAGATGAAACAACTGAGATAATGTTGAGTGATGTTTTATGTGTGGTGCAAAGAAGTAAGAGGGGGATGGTAATGTTATAGTGGTTGCACTATAAGCCTCCAAATAATCAATTGGAATTAGAGAAACAAATATGCAGGGAGACTGGGGAGACTTGCAGGAGCAAAAAGGGGGGCTCAGGTTCAGGCAGCTGGAATCAATGGAATCTCTGGAGAGAAAAAGAATGACTAGAGAGAAAATAGGACCTCTTAAAACCCAAAGTGGGCATTCATATGTAAAACCACAACAGATGGGTGAGGTCCTCAATTTCCCCTCTGTATTAATCACGAAGAAAGACATGAAGATCTTTGACCTTTGGGGGGGTGGGGGGGTAGGGAGGTTAGTTGTCATATCTTGGTACCGTTAATAGCATAGTAGAGGTGCTGTTGGACATATTGGAATGCATAAATTCAGATAAATCTCTTGGTCCTGACCAGATATATCCAAGAGCACTGCAAGAGGTGAGAGAAGACAGTTCAGGGGCCAAGGTCCCGGAAGACTGGGCAATAGCAAATGTTGTGCCCTTATTCAAGAAGGGCTGCAAAGAAAAACCTGGGAAGTATGCACCAGTAAGCTTCACATCTGTTTTCAGTCAACCACTTGAGAAGGTTCTGAGAGATAAGGTATGCATGCATTTGGAAAGACAGAGTTTGACTTGGAGCAGTCAGCATAGCTTTGTGCGTGGCAGATCATGCCTTACACATTTTGTTCGAGTTTTTTGAGGAAGTAACCAGAAAGGTTATCAAGGGCAGGGTGGTGGACATAGTCTATACGGATTTCAGTCAGGCCTTTGATCAGGTTCCACATGGTAGGCCGCTCTGGAAGGTTAGATTGCATGGACTCCAAGGTAATCTGGCAAATTGGCGACACAATTAACTTGACATTATGAAGCAAATGGCTCTGGTGGAGGTATGCTTGTCGGACTGGAGACCTGTGACTAGTGGAGTGCCTCAGGGGTCGGTTCTGGGCCCATTGCTCTTTGTTATCTATATCAATGATCTGGACGATGGTGCACAACGCAAGGTTAGTAAGTTTGCAGATGACACTAAAATAGGAGTGATCCAATGAGGAACATTACCAGAAATTGCAGCAATACCTTGATCGGAAGCAGGAGTGGGCTGAGAAATAGCATATGGAGTGTAACATAGATAAGGGTGACGTCAGGCATTTTGGAAAGTCAAATCCAGGTAGGAGTTGAAGGATGAATGAGAGGGCCTTAAGGAGTGTAGTGGAATATAGGACATTAGAGATCAGGTGCACGGTTGTCTGAAATTTGAATCACAGATACACAGGTCAGTGAAGAAGGCTGTTGGCACACTGGCCTTTATCAGGGTATGGAGTATAGAAGTTGGGACGTTATTTTGCAATTATACAGGATATTGGTAAGGCTGCAATTGGAGTATGGTGTTCAGTTTTGTTCACCTTGCTCTAGAAATAATATTATTGAACAAGGAAGAGCGTAGAAGAAATTTCAGAAATGTTTCCTGGGCTAAAGAGTTTAAGTTATAGGGAGAAATTGGACAGTTAGAACTTATTTCTTTACAGCTTAGGAAACTGAATGGCTTCTTATAGAAGTGTATATAGTTCGTGAGAAGATTTGTAGCTCGGGTGTTCGTTGTTGTGGTTCTGTTCACCAAGCTGGGAATTTGTGTTGCAGATGTTTCAGCGGACAGCTGGAACTGACAAATGGGAGCGGCAGATACAAACTACTATAAATGCTGGAAGAAACATCACAGAAGTGCTTCCCATGAGGCTCCCAATCACTGAGGATGTCACCTAGATATGGTCTCTCTAATGAGAGCTCTTTGGGACTCTATTCTATCAATGTTACCACTTTAATTTTTTAAAAATGTAATTCTATTGAAAAGAGATTTTAATTATTATAATAACCCAATAACAACACAACTCAAATAACTGAACAAAATTAAATGCATGTACATGTACATACAAAACAAGTTAAAAACACTACATGGACAGAAGGAAAACAAACATAAACAATAAATAATAGTACAGCTCAGCATAACAATACAATAACTCTCGTTCTTATACGCATTTTTATGTTCATAATTATTCCTTGCTGGATATTAGATTCATTAGATAATATCATCATGGCCCTTCTTAATGTGACAGATAAACCTGCATTGTGGTAATCCAAAATGGGCTGCCATGTCTTATATAAATCTCTGATTTTTGATGCACCATACTGGTGAGAAAGTCCAAAGGGATATTCTCCATGAAGAACATACGATGACACAACAGACCCGGGGTTTGCAGACATCCCACACAAACAGAACATGTTTCCTAGCACAGAAAGTAAGGATATATTTTTTTCCCTCATGTGCATCTGTGTAAGGGACCATGAGCAGGCCCAGAAAAAGAAAAACTAGGTCCATCTCCAATTCAGTCCCCAATATCTACTCTATCACAGCTACCACAGTGCTCCAATATATATGAAGCCGACAGCAGGACAATAAGCAATGAGTAAGAGTGCCTGTAGTCATTCTGCATTTACAACATGCTGAAGATAATCCCACTTCGCATTTTGAGAGACAATCTGGGGTCAGATAGACCCTATGAAGAATTTTCAACTGCATGGAATGGGTCCTATTACAGATCAAAATCCTTTGAGCATTTTCACAAATATCCTCCCATGTCTCCGAAGTGTTCTGAACCCCCAACACTCTCTCGCAGGCATCACAAAGCTGCACAGTCTCGTCTGAGGGGACACACTCCAACTAGTGATAAAGAGTACTGACAGAGAGTGTATTCTAAACAATAAGCATCCTCTTCTCTCTATCGGATCTGTAAGAATCTGTTAAAGCTGCATTTTTAAAAAATCAAATCTCTGATCCGGAAAAAAAACAGAAGACATCTTCAGTAGGTAGTCCATACTTACGAGTTATTTGATCAAATGATGTCATTCGTTCTCCCTAAAATAACACGTGGTGGCTCAGCAGTTAGCACTGCAGCCTCACAGCACCAGGATCCACAGATGTGCAGGTTAGATGACTTGGCTATTGATAAATCACCCGTAGTGTTCAGGGATATGTAGGTTGGAGCATTAGTCAGGGTAAATATAGGATGGTAGGGGAATGGGTCTGGGTGGGTCGAAGTCGACTTGTTGGGCCCAAGGGCTTGTTTCCACACTGTAGGGATTCTATTAATTCTAAATCACTCGAGCAAGTTGCACCCCTGGCTTCCCACAGTTTAAACATGGAATCCATTATCCCCGGTTGACAACTCGTTATACCAATTGTAGGGGTAAGAAACATGGTTTTGGCTGTATTGGCCTCGATCTGACGCATTGTCATTCATGTTGTAACAGTATTGATAATTATTGGGTTATGAGAATACTGCACAATGTCATTTTTTCTAAGAAAAACAGACAAATAAGGGTTCACTTTCTCTGAGAGGGTTCAATATCTAACCATAGTGACGCTGAGTCCTCAGTGGCTCAGACACTAACATAGGATAATAAAGAGCTTAATTGATAGACTTTAATCTGGGAATCTACTCCCCACACTGTGTGGGGTTGTTGCAATTTGGTTAGCTTGATAAAGAGTCGCTTATGATGCCAAATAAAAGAGCTAAACCAGCCATTAAATCTCCTAAATATCTGTCTGGGGAAGATCAAAGGAAGCATTCACACGGGGTATAGCAAATAAGGAAGGACATTCATTTGAAGAAGAGCTATCCGACCTAGCCAGGATGTTGGAAGTGCCTCCCATCTTTGAAGGTCTTGTTTAATTTTGTCAAACAAATGGACATAGTTCACATTAAATAAATGATCAAAGATGGATGTAATGAATATACTGAAATAGGGAAACCACTCCCGTGACCATTTAAAAGGAAACCAGGGTTTGCCTTCAACATCAGGTATTTCCCTGGACCTCCCATAGGGATGGACACAAACTTTGTAAAATTAATCTTATAGCCCGAAAAGGTGATAAGCGAATTAATGCATTACATCACGTGAGCTGTCGTAACTGTGGGATTTGACAAAAACATAAGACCCTCATCTGCATACAACATAATCTTATGTTATTTCGATCTTACTTCTGGGGCAGGAATGTTGGGATAATATTCCCAATTGTGCAGGATGCCACCGAATCTAAGATTGTTGCAGGGATGGGGAAGAGATCAATCCTCGTCTGCCATTTCTGCGGGTTAAAGGAGAAAATAAAATCCCTACTTGTGAGGCATATCTGCCTCCAGACATCTACCAGCTCTAATTCTGCACACAAATCCACTAATTGCTTACATCATAACGAGGGTATTTGGGACATTTAGACACTCTGTCCAGCGTGGGTCCATAAGACAGTTGAAATCTCCTTCTACAATTATGTGCCACGATGCAAGATAACTTAACTTGGAAAATGCATCTACCAGGAGTTTAAGATTGTGCACCGGGGCGGGGCGTTGGGGGGGTGGTGCAATAAACATTCAAAATACTGTATTACATCTCATAGTTCAAGACTTTGGGGATGATGATCCTCCCGTGAGTGTCTAATGCACTCTAGTAATTTAAATGGAAGATTCTTCTTCACTAGGATGGCTTCTCCCCTACTCCTTGTATTAAAAGACGAGAACAAAAAAAAACCGATCAAACCGCCCTTCTTTAACGTCAAATGTTCCTTGGCATCAAGGCGCATCTCCTGCAATTGGACAACATTCACCCTCTCTTTTTGAAGACTAGAAAGTACATTTTCCCTCTTGACTGGCAGATGGCTCCCCTTAATGTTCCAAGTACAACATTTAAGCACATCATTATCCATAACTCATTGTAGCAACATTTCAACTCTAGAGTTTCACATCGAATTATGCATCCCTGATGATTAATGAAAAAAAGACTCATTGAGCCTAAAAACTGTACCACCTAAAACTACTACAACTAAAAAGCTCTCAAAACACATAAAAAAAGAGAATGAAATAAAATCTAAAATGCCAATCACACTCGATTGGGGAATTTACCGCCTATTGGGGACGCTTACATATCTCAAAACTTTATCTTTTGCCCGCTACCAATATGGAATCCTGGGCAATTAACAACAAAAATCGGGCTTGAACTGCCCTTCGGTTGGCACTTAGTTATCACAACAACCTTTGTAACACCCTCCAGCTTGAGCTGCACCCCAGACACAAGCAAAGGAAGAGAAAAAGAGTAGTAATACTAATGAAGAAGTTAAAAATGAGTACACAACCTAGTTCCGGCTATAATTCAATGCTGGTTAATACCAGAAAAATTCAACAAAATTTTTTTTAGGAGAAACATGATTATCTAAATATCCAGCTGACATTAAAATGTCCATAAAGTTTTCGCTTTCTCTGGAGAGTCAGACGAGTTCGTGGATCCATTGAAATCAATGCAGGGCACCGCTGGGAACCGTAAGGAATACTGAATCCAGAGTTCCCTTACTCTTCTCTTAATCTCATCAAAAGATTTGCTTTCCTGAATCACCGCCGCTGAAAAGTCCTGAAAGTACATAATCCCGTGCTCTGATGAATTAAACCCATCGGATCTTTCCCCTGGGTTCTGAAAGCTTCCATTTGTCTTTGTTTATCCCCATAACTATGTAATCAAACAAGGACAGGATGAAGGCGTTCGTCTGAGTCTGACTTCCGAGCCGTAACCGATGAACTGTCTCAGTCTTCACCCGTCCCTCCTCAGTTTCGAAGTGAAGGGATCGCTGCAGCCAGTTCTTGAAAACAAAACTCACCGGCTGACCACCTTCTGTCCGCTCCAGCAAACCGACAACGTGAATATTCTTCATTCTACCCCTGTTCTCGAGGTCGTCATCTTGTTCAGTTAAGGTGCAGACCTGTTTTTCAAGGGCGAGGCTCCTCTCCTGAGAGGTATCGATCACGGTCTCTGTCGCGTCTGTTTCAGCGCTTAGCAGCGCTTGTTCTGTTTCCAAGACTGTCAAGTTGCTGCTCATGTTTTTGGAGCACGGCTGAGAGCGGCTCTATCCACGGCTGAACTGTTCATCAATAATGGCTTCAATCATTTCGCGTAACTTGATGAACTCAGTGACCAAGGCCTGGTGAGTAACTGGGTCCATGGAACGAGCAGAGAGGTTGCAGCTACAGCCTCAGGTATGCTCGATGCTTCTGACGGGTGCACCACTTGTTGGGACTTACTCGATCCTTTCCCCATGTTTTGTCATTGCCCTTTGACAAATCGGGATTAGTAAAGATTCCATTGCTCTTTTAGTGTTGAATTTTAAGTAAATGGCTGGGATGGGGTGTATTAGAGAACCACTTTGCCCGTGTGTTGATGCAGAGCCCTGCAAAGCAGACCTTCTGGATCCCCGCCGTCTAGTATTCCCCCTTAACATTTTACTGATATTATCATTTCATTTTGCATTATATTCCTGGAGGTTCTGAAGCCGTGTTACTAGATACCACTGTCTACATTTGCCCTCACACTGCACATTGCTGCCCATTCCTCGATAATCCTTGACTCTGTTGTTATTTATGAACCTTCCATCTGTGCCTCAAAAAATTCAGTATCCCTACCTCCAATGCTCTGTGGCGAAGAGTGTTCCAAAGACGCACAGCACTTTGAGAAAACAATTATAAACATTTTGATCTGAGTGTGAGATTAGTTTTTTGTATCTCCTTATCTGAGAAAGGATATAATTACATTGGAAGCAGTTCAGAGATATTTCATTTCACGTATTCCTGGGGTAAAGGGCTTATATTATGAAGGCTTTAACAGGTTACTCTTGGAATTAGAGAAAAAAATACTAGACCTTGAGGAGAGTGGATCAGGTATATACCCACTGGGTGTTTGTATCGTCCAAATTTGTTGTCATTGTCATAGAACCTCTACAGTGTGGAGACAGGATATTCCGTCCATTAAGTCCACACTGACCCACCAAACAGCATCCACCTGGACGTGCCCCCCCCCCCCCAGTCTTATCCACGTAACCCTGCATTTCCCATAACTAACCCATCTAACCTGCACATCCCTGGGCACTATGGGCAATCCACTTTAAACTGCACATCTTTGGCGGGTGGCAGGAAACTGGAGCACTTGGAAGAAACCCACACAGGTATGGGGAGAATGTCCAACCTCCAGATAGAGGGTCGCCCGTGGTTGGAATTAAACCCAACTCATTGGTGTTGTAAGGCAGCAGTGCTGCCAACAGACCCAACATACACCTCCGTTAGTTCTGTTAGTAACTTGTGGCTGACTAAAGAAATCTGCCTGACTTGTTCTTATCACTGAATCTGACCCAGTCTGAGACCTTCATCATCGTTCATATCACCAACCTGGTTACATTTAAAATTTGTTGTGAGCAGTCAGGAGTGGGACTAGAAAAGGAAACAGTGACACCCTCCATCCTCAGTCACAACTGGAGTGAGAAAAAAAATCACAAAGTGGGAATTCATTCAGTGGGAATTCTCTTTCCCAGAAGTTTGGGTTGGCGGAATCTTTATATTATATCGAGGCTAGCTTCATCTGATTGTCCATAGACAGGTGAATCAGTGATAATGGTGCATGGAGAGAAAAGGGCAGCTGGGACCACAATGAGATGAACCACGAGGTTATTTACTGGTGGACTAGCGTCAAAGGGCTGAATGGCCTGTTCGTGTCCCTTAGCCCTATGTTCTGATGTTCCATTCAGCCCTTCGAACCTGATACATAGGGGCAGATCAAGGCCACTCCGATGGTTATGTGCAGTTTTGGCAATGTACTTGGAAAATCCAGGCTGGGTCAGGAAGTGACACTCACCCCCCATCCCTGTTTCCAGGCTTCCCCTCTCCGCAACGTCTGCTCCAGATGTGGGTTGTGTTACAGACCCAGATTTACTGTGAATACTGCCCCCATACCCCACCCAGTGTTAACTCACACAAATCCACTGCTCACCCGAATGTAGCATTACACAACACAACTTCCGGGAAAATAACCTGTTACATTGCAAAAGCATAACGTGAAATTAGTAAATAGGAACAAGAATAGGTATTTAGGCCCCTCAATCTAGCCCTGTCATTTAATACGAACGTGGTTGATCTACTCCAGGTCTAACTCCACTTTCTCGCCGACTCCTTGTATCCCTCCACACCTCTCTCGGTCAGCGAATTCCAGACATTCACTACCTTCTGAGAGAAGTCATCACTTTGTATTTCAGATAGAAATCAATGTTCCATATTTGGTATCTATGTCCTCGAGTTCGAGACTCCACTCATGAATGGTAACAACATCTCAACATCTAACTTCGGAAGTCCCTTCTGTGTCTTGTAATTTTCAGCAGTATCACTCCTCATTCATTTAAACCCCAATGAATAATCACCTCACCATTTTAGAGATTCTCAATAAAACAACCCTAACATTCCTGGAAGCCGGCTAATGAACCAACCTAGTTACTTGCTGCATCAGCATGCTGACTTTATGTTTCATACACAGGAACCCTCCAATCCTTTGTACTGTTCTTTTTCTGGAAGTGCTCTCCATTAAATAACAGCCAGCCTTTTGATTCTCAGTGTCATCATCAAACTCGGATGTACATTGCACTCAGCTCCCTCCTTCAGACTATCAGTATAGAGTGTAAATAACTGATGCCATCGGACTGATAGCTGTGGTCCTCCAGCAGATACACCTTTATCATGAAGATCTATTAACCCTGACTCTCCGATTTCTATGTGCTAACCAATCATCATCCCGTGTTAATACATTCTCCATCGTCCTACGAGCTTCTATCTTGTGTCAGAACTTTTATTTTGTAATACATTTTGGAAAAACTCTGGAAAGCCTGGTGTCTACCAGATCCCCTTTATCAAGTCCGCTTGTTATATTCTCAGGCCTCTCCAGAAATACTTAGCATGATTTTACAGGGCAAAGTATAATTTCACTTTCACAAAACCATTGCGAACCTGCGTGAAGCTTTTCTAAATATCCATGCTGGCCAGGTTTTCAAAATTAAACTCGTCCCACCTGCTTTCATTTGGTCCATATGCCTCTAAATGTTTACTATCCACATGTTTGTCCAAATGAGTTTTAAATGTTTTAGCTGTACTGGCATCAACCACTCTTACTCTGGCAGCTCATTCCATACTCACACCACCCTCTGTGTAAAAACATTGGCCCCTGAGTCCCTTGTAAATCTTCCCTCTTTCCCCTTAAACCTATGCCTTGTATGGCTGAACTCCCCCATCCTGTGGAAAAGACCTTGGCTATTCACCCTATCGATATCCCTCATGATCTTAGAAACTTCTATGACGTCATTCCTCAACCTTCTATACTCAATCCAATACTAACTTCAAGAACAAGCATTTAAAGATAAATACTGCAAATTTGAAACCATATTAAACATGACAGGTAAACAATACTCAGCCCAAACTTCATACTGTGATTTGTTTTTTCTCTCTATTACAAAACTAAGGCAGCATGAATCGCTTACTAGTGCCGATACGAAGGCAAGCACCCGATATCCTTTGGCTAATGGAAGTGATGATCTCGACAGTAAAAACGTAATTATGGCCAGATCTATATAATGCTACATAGTCAACATTCTCCCTCCTGGCCTCCCTATGACCTTGTGTGATTGTGTCTTCTTTATCTTCAACTCAACAGAGAGAACCCCTTTCCCCATTCACACCTTATTTTAAACCCATTTTATATCATCTTCACATTCACCACTGCTAAAAGCCGGTTTGTTTGCCACGCCCTCTTTTCCCTGTCGCCAATCTCCCACCTCTGGCAAGATATTAAAAAGCCAAGATTCCAATGCTTTTCAGTTGTGAAGAAGTATCACACTGGGCTTGAAATACTAACGCCGTTTCTCTGTCTCTGCAGATGCTGACAGACCTGTTGAGTTTCTCCAGAAATGAATAGGCACAGAACAATTTTTCACAAAACAAGTAACTATGGATACTAGGAATAAAAATACCAAAATTGCTTGAGAAACTGAGAGCTTTGTAGTATGTCATTGGACCTGAAAGTTTAACACTGCATTCATTCCAGAAGATGCTGCAATATCTTCAGCAATTTCTTCAACAATTTCTGTTTTTGGACAATTTCCAAAGAAGGATGTCAAAGATGCTCAAACATCCTGTCCAACATGGAGTGCTGTACACTGGGAACTGAACAATAACGCATGGTGCACAAGTTCCTTGACTCTGAATCTACGTAAGTCTGGCAACACTGTCACTACAGAGCTCTTAATCATGGTCAGGGAGAATAACAGAGGGAAACACATTCACTTCAAATACAGAAGTTGACGTTGTGGAAGAGAAACGATTTAGATTATTACTTTAAATGGATTGAGTTAAAGTAACAAATTAGAGGAGTGACACCAGGGAGAGGCCCTCAGCAGAATGAGAATATGAAAATGCAAGCGTTACCGCATCAGAAACCAGGTTAGGTACAGAATACAGGGCTGATGGGTGAATGGGTCTCGGTGTGAACTAGGGGACAGTCAGTAGAATTGAATTGTAGATATTGTAACTCAAACTGGTTTATCATTTGATGCGGTAGACCACAGCAGCAGCAGAAACAGAATTGTATTCAACGACAATCTGTAACATTTTCCTGACGATAATTCATTAGTCTAACATTACCATCAAGCCGATCCATGGTTCAGTGATGAGTGTGGGTGAACATGCCAGGGTCGGAATCACGTGGACCTAAACTTGTTGACAACCCATTCAAGCTACTGCAATTAACTGATTAAATTCCGACCAGCAGAACTAATGTCTGATGGAGAGGGGAAATGATCCCAAGACTAACAGATCAGATCTAAGCTCTGTCGTCCTGCCAAATGCAAACATAAATGTCGATGGACTATTAAACAATTTACTGGTGCAGAGTACTCCACAAATATTCTCATCCTAAATCTCAGAACAGCTCTGTACGTCAATGAAAAAAGTCAAGGATGTGGTGTCTGCACTATCCTCAGCCAGACGTGTTGAGTGAATGATGATCCATCTCACACTCATCACGATTCCCACAGAATCACAGATGGTAGTGTTCAAACAATTCGATTTTCTGTCCGTGACGTGAAGAAACAGCTGGTCACAGTAGATACGACAAAGGCAATGGGCCCTGACCCCATTCCTGCAATAGGACTGAAGATTTGTGCTGCACAACAAGCCGTGTTCCTGGGGAAGCTGTTTAATTCCAGCTCCAACTCTGACATCTCTCTGGCAATATAGAAAATCACTCAGCTATGTCCAGTCCCTGAATAGGAGAATAATTACAATCTGACCTTTTACCACACCCTCAGTCAAATCATGACAGTCAAATTGGTGGGAATACTTTTTCATAGGGCTGTCAAGTAGCACCGAAGTAATCAGGTCAGTGTGGTTTCCGATAGGTCCCCATGTGGAGATGGTGCTGTAGTGGACATATCATTGGATTACAAATCCAGACAAGGCCAATGCTTTGGCAGCTGGTGGAAGTTAAAAATAATTAATAAAATATCGAGACCTAAAATCTGGTGTCAGTAACAGTGATCTTGTGTCCAATGTTGATTGTTAACATCAATCTCCTACACCAATGTACTTTCAGCAAGTCAATCTCCTGTGCTTTCTTGGTCAGGCCGAAAAGTGACACCGGACGCACAGACATGGTCCCTGAATAGGCCAAGTGAGACACTCATCCGTATCAAACTACTCTGAGGTCTTAAAGGATAAAACCTGACAGAACACCCGGCATCAACCTCGTTAAAGGAAAGGGAATGGGAAACACATTCCTGTTGACCCTGCATATACATCCTTCCTAACATCTGAGAGCTTGTGATGGCATTTAGATTTGGTTTGATTACTTACAGGGTGGAACCAGGCCCTTCGAACCAACAAGTCCACACCGACCCGCCGAATCGCACCCACCCAGACCCATTCCCCTACACCTAACGCTACGGGCAATTTAGCGTGGCCAATTCACCTAACCTGCACATTTTTGGACTGTGGCAGGAAACCGGAGGAAAACCACGCAAACACGGAGAGAATGTGCAAACTCCACACAGTCAGTCGCATGTTTCGGGAATGGAACCCGGGTCACTGGCGCTGTGAGACAGTAGTGCTAATCACTGTGCCGCCACGGCTTTTGCACAGAGCTTTCCCACAGATTGCACAGAAACATCGGGAGAGAAGGAGGTCATTCAGCACATTGAGCTTTCCCCATGCTAGTTCATGACCGAACATCTCCTCAATGCAGTTTCCCCACACAATGTTCATATCTCAAAATATGTTTAAACATTATGAAATATAGTGCATTCGGCCCATCAATATATAGGGAGTTCTCTAACAAAAAGTACGATTTGACTGCAATGCGATTCGTGAACCGTTTTGTATAAAGTGAACTATCATCCCTGCTTCAAAGTTGTCACACCCTGTCAGAGGTTTATATATCTCACTGAACTCTCCACACATTTTCCTAAAGCCCAGTCACCCCAAACTCTGCTCCCACAACTAACCTGTCATCCCAGAGATCAGTCTGGTCATCCTTCACTGCACTCCCTCAATGGCAGGGTTGCCCTTTATTAGGTAAGATACCAAAACTGCACACAACAGTGCACAATTTTCGAGATGGGGTCTCACCAAGGCCCTGTACAGTTGCAGTAAATGACCCTTGCTCCTGTATTCTAAATCCCCCTGAAATGAAGGTGAATAAATCATTTATCTTCCTACTTGTTTTCTGCTCCTGCAATATTGCTTTCAGAGACTGGTGTACAGGGAGATCCAGATTTTGTTCAATGTTACAGCTCCCACATGCTGGGTCTATATACACTGTATACAGCGTGCCAATGCCATTCCCAGTATTGATTTCCGTGATCAGAACTCACTGCACTACATGGACTCAGAAGGCTGCGCAGAAATAAACAAAAATGCAGCTTAAGTTCATTTATAGATCAACATGTTTCAATCAATCCCTTTTCAAATGATAGGCTGCCATTCAATTGATCCTATCAAAGTACACAACCTCTCATCTCTGCATTGCTCTCCATCTGTCAGGTATTTGCCTAGTCACTGCACTTGTCTCAATCAACTCAGAGCCTTTTTTACATCCTCCTCATCCAACCACAATGTGATATCATTTATTGTTGTCAGCAGACTTGGGAATATTGCAATTGAGCCCCTCAACCAAAGATGTGATGTGTATTGGGAATAGCTGGATGCCAAATCTCGATCCTTGTTATATCCTCCAAGCCTTCCATTCAAAAAACATGGTTTTATTCCTACTCAATGTTTACTGCCAGCTCTCCCTTTCTAAAATACAAACAATACATTAGCCCCAGTCCCATAGGATTCGAATTTGTGCAAAAGGCTTGGGGCTTTATCAAAAAGCTTTCTGAGATTCCAATCGTATTGCGTTGATACCTTCTCCATAATTTTGCTAACAGCCATTTTCTCAAATATGATTCCTATTTCATAAACCTCTGCTAACTTTGTCTATGCCCATTAATTTCAGTCCAATATTTTCTATTAAACGTTTTAGTGGATAATTTCATTCCATTCCCATTTTCTCACCAGGCTAAGTTCCCTAGTATTGCGAGGAAATTTCATTTTTGGTTTTTTTTCTTCTTCTGTGAAGGCATAACTGAAGTATTTGCTCCATTGATCTGCTATATACCTGTCCTCAATTGCCTGGTATCAGACTGTAAGGAAGCTACACCTTTTTCTCTTAATTTTGCCATTGACGTATTTTCAAAAGATATTACAAGTTCACTCCTATACACTTTGATAAGATATTCTTCAGAAACTGATTAATTCCTATCTTAATCTACTGAATGATTGACCTTTCACAGCCATAGAATCACAGAAGCACAGACTCTGCACTATCATAAATACAGCACCGTCTACATTAGCCCCACTTTCCAATACAAAACCGGTCGCTGTGAATCTTATGGCATTTCAAGTGCACACCCATGTATTTTCTAGGTTTTGACGTAACCATGACAATTCCCCTCTCACGAAGTGCATCCCAGACCCCAACATACTTTGTGTGAAAAACAGTCCTCACATTCTCACTAAGCCTCAAACCCTTCACTTCAAAAGTGTGTCCCTTTGACTAAAAGGACCAGCTGCTGTCTGTCCACCCAGTCCATGTCCCTCGCAATCTTATCCTCCTGATTCAAGCCTCCCTTAGTCTTCTCTGCTCCAAACTAAACAACCCGAGCTTATCCTGCATCTCTCCATAGCTGATATGCTCCATCCCAAGGAACATTCTGCTGAATCCCTTCTGCACCCCCTCCAGTGCACTCACATCATTCCTTTAATGTAGCTCCCAGAGCTACACACAGTATTCCATCTTGGCTAACGAAAGTTCCACATAGCTCTTATAATCTATGCTTAGATGTGTGAAGGCTGTGTTTACACTCCCGTACGCTTTCTCAAGTTGTGTGTTACCCTGTCCAGCCACAGTCATGGATACGTGGAGAAGCACACTCTGAGCTTCCTATTGTGCTGCCATTCATTGATTCCTTCCCTGCCAAGTTCCTTCTTCCAAAGTGCATGACCTCATGTTTATCAGGGTTACATTCCATCTACTATTGATGTGACCATCTGACCATTCCATCTGTATCTTCCTATAACATAAGACATTCCTTCTCACTGCCAACCACCCAGCTAATCTTTGTATCAAACTTACTTATGGCACCCCCACCCCTCGTCCAGATTCACAGCTGCATCCTTTATGATAAGGTTTAAAATCAGGAAACACCAGCTTATAGTCCAACAAGTTTATTTGGAGGCACGAACTTTCGAAGCGCTGCTTCTTCATCAGGTGGTTGTGCGCTTTGATGAAGAACTTCGAAAGCTAGTGCCGCTGAATAAATCTTTTGGCCTATAACCTGGTGTTATGCAATTTTTAGGTTTGTCCACCCCAGTCCAACACCAACACCTCCGAATCAGAAATATTAAGAGACACAGCACTGATCCCCGAGGTACACCATTGGACACTAGCCTCTAATCACACAAACAGCCTTCTACCACCACCGTCTGTCTCCTACCACTAAAGTCGATTTGGTTGCGACTTGGCAACTCACTAATGAGTCCCACCTGTTCCCTGGTTATTCTGTTCCGCTGGACACACTTGGAGAATATCTGGGGATTCTCACTAATCTTGCCTTTCAGTAGGTTGCCATGCCCCTGTGTTAGTTAGTCCCCTCCAAGTGACGTTTTTCCACCATATTGCAGTCTTAACTGGCCTGTCCCAGATCCTGCCATTATTTGCCTTGAATGTGGAATAGACAGCGAGGGAAGCGTTCTGCTAGTTACCAACTTGTCATATATTTTGTGAATTTTCTAAATTCACTGTGACCCACCTCTCATTGCTTGAAACTCTAGAGACCACAGACCGAGTTTCCTCATCAGACAATCTCACCATCTGAGGGATTAATCTGGAGAATTTCCATTGCACTTCCTCTGTTGTCAGCATTTTTTTTTCTGAGATTCGGTCACCAAAACTGTACACAATACTCCAGGTACAGTCCCACCAACACGCTGTGAAACTGCTTCAACATGTCTTTACATCAATGTTCTGACTCTCTTAAATGGAGGCGAACCAAACTTTAACTTTCCACTTACATGTATTCCTCCAAATACCCTTCACATTCATTGTATTTGCGAACTCACTGAGATCTTTTAGAAACCCTTCCGAAAATCCAATGTATGCCACTTCTACTGATTCCCCATTATCGATGCTGTAAGAAATTACTTCAAACAATTCCGAAGCTTATCATGATTTCTCTATCAGAAATGCATGCCGATTCTCTCCATTGTAGCTGTTAGTTTCTAGATAACAAAAAATGTCATCCTGTGTAATGGATTCCAACAGTTTCACTGCAACTCTTAATTTAACTGGTCTGCAGATCTCCACCCTCTTTTTCCCTTTATCTGTTTGGATCCCTTCCCTTCATCTGTAGTGCTTGATTCACGTTTATCCACAATAGTTTCTGGTCTCTGCAGAATGTGCAGGAAAATAAACACAGTCATCGACAGTGCAATTAATACTACTACTATTGGTGATTTATTTCTGACATTTTGATCGGAAGTACATCTGTTTCGTCATGACTCACAATTTTGTTGGAGTTCTTTGCTAAAGTGACCAGCAACATTGAGGAGGTCCGGGTTGTATATGTTGTCTAGATGGTTTATAGTACGGCCTTCAATAAGGTTCCACATGGTACGCCGCTCTGGAAAGTTAGATCGCATGGAATTGAGGGGGAGCTGGCAAATTAGGTACAACATTGACTTGATGTTACAAAGCAGAGATTAATAATGGAAACATACTGGTCAGACTGGAGGCCTGTGAATAGTGGAATACCTTAGGGGTTGATGCTGGCACCACTACATATTACATGTATCTATTATTTAAATGAGAACGTACAGGCATGATTTGTAAGTTTGAAGAATGCAATAAAACAGGCGGCATCATGGAGAGTGAGGATGGTTATCAGAAATTTCAGAAATTACAGAAGTTTCTTGATCAGCTGGAGAAGTGGCTGAGAAATAGCAAATGGATTTTAATATTGATCAGTGTAAGTTCTTGCATTTTAGAAAGTCAAATCAAGTTTGGAGTTTCATGGTGAATGGTTGGGTCCTAAGGAGTGTAGTGGGACAGAGGGAACTTGGAATTCAGGTGCATGGTTCTCTGAAAGTTGATTCCGAGGTAAACAGTGAATTGAGCTTTTGGAACACTGACCTTAATCGGTTTATATCACTAAGTATCGAAATGAGGGAGCTATGTTGCAGTTATACAGGATGCTGGTGAGGCTATATTGGCAGTGTTATGGTCAGTTTTGTTCACTTTGCTATAGGAAGGACGTTATTAAACTGGAAAGAGTGCAGAAAAGAATTACAAGGATGTTGCCAAGGTTTCAATGGTCTGAGTTATTGAAACAGGTTGGACAAGCTAGGACAATTTATTTTTGTGTGCATGAGACTGTGGGTGGATCATATTGAAGTCTATAAGATCATGACAGGTATGGATAGAGTGAATGCACCCAGTCTTTTTTCCCAGGGTTGGGCAATCACAGACTAGAGGACATCATTTTAAGGTCAGCGGGGACAGAATAAAAGGGGACCTGAGGAACAACTGTTTAACACGGGGCTGTTACGCATATGGAATGAGAAGTGGTTGAGGCGGATACATTAACAAAAGTTAAAAGGCATTTGAAAAACACACGGATAGGAAAGAATTAGAAGGATTGTGGCACAGTGCTTAGCACTGCTGCCTCACAGCGCCAGAGACCTGGGTTCAAATCCCGACTCAGGCTACTGACTGTGTGGAGTTTGCGCATTCTTCCTGTGTCTGCGTGGGTTTCCTCCGGGTGCTCCGGTTTCCTCCCACAGTCCAAAGATGTGCAGGCCAGGTGAATTGGCTATGCTAAATTGCCCCTAGCGTTAGGTAAAGGGATAAATGTAGGGGAATGGGTGGGTTGCGCTTCGGTGGGTCGGTGTGGACTTGTTGGGCCGAAGGGCCTGTTTCCACACTGTAAGTAATCTAATCTAATCGGAAGATAAGGGGCAATGGCAGGGAAATGGGGTTAGCGTGGATGGGCATTTTGGTCGGAATGGACCAGTTTGGGCTGATGGGCCTGTATCCATGCTGTCGGACTCTATGGCTCTAACAACCATTGCTTGTCTCCCACTGAATGTTATGTTGTACTTTCCAAATTCACTGAAGATATCTTGACACTCTAGCCTCCAGTCTTCCATGATGTTTGACTAGAATATTCAAGCATTCTATATTGCATGAGGACACCTTGTAAAATGGATCTTATAAATGCCATTATCCCTTAAAAGCTGCTTCAGACCAAGGTTAATAATTCATCATGCTGACCATACAACATCAGATTCAAAATAACCTGCTCTCTACTTTGCTTCACAACATACTCTTCAACCCACCTCATATACACTTACGGAACTTATTTTTCACTGCTTCAGCTGTCATAGTTAACACAGCTTAGATGCAACTTGAGACCATTCAATAAGACTGCGATACCCACAATACTTGCCTATCTAATATTCAGAGCATATGATGCTCAGATTTTCTGCTACCGTTTTGGTTTTGATATATAACACACCGATATTTGCTTCTCCTTGCTATCTGTAAACTCTACATAAACTGATTCTCTGGAAGCTGAGGGACAGGTCTGTGTTGTTATTAGTGACAGATTTGGACAAGACATTCGGGAAGGCTCACCTGGACGCTGAGATGATATGAAGAAATGGCCCACAATACTGGACAAGCAACAATATCCTCCTCACTCTGTTAAGATAAGAGTTACCATATACTCTCTGCTCCCTCACACTCACTGTATATCTGTTATAGCACCTAATCCCAAACAAGGTTCACGCTCTGTCTCCAAATAAGGCTCAGACACTACCACTCTCACTATTGAATTCAGCAACTAATAATACTATATGGATTCAAAACTGCCGACTGACTCATTCCAAACACCTCACAACTCCCCCTAATTATACCAGCACAAACAGCCGGGTCACCCATTCCCACTCTCTCTCCATCCCTTTCTCCCATTCGAGGCGAAACAGCCTGAATAGGATAGAAAGGGCCGAGCCGTTTAGTGGAGTATCTGATATCCGTTCCCTCACTCCCCTCCCCCTCCATGTGGGGAGAATTCTTGAATAGTGGAGAGGACCAGGACACCTCGTGTGGAGTATCCGAAACATCCACGTCCTACTGACCAGTTAAGCATCAATGTTCAGTGAAAGACGATTCTCAATTTAAACCCACTGACAGTTCCAACAACAATCCTTACACTTCCAAAAAAAATACAGATACCTCCCTGCACAGAGATGCAGACACAGAAAGACATAGATGAACACATACAATACTTACCAGGAGATAGGCATACATAAACGAATAAACACACAAATACATATGCAGTCACATACAAATGGACACAAATACAGATAGAAACACAGGCTGAAACACAGACAGACTGATGTAGACACGCAAACACACAGACAACATGCACATGGACACAAACACACACACACACACTCACTCACACACACACACACACACACACACACAGAGTTGCTCATACACAGATACACAGAGGCCAGACACTAGTGTCATTAAGACACAATTCGATATGTTTTTGATTTGTAAGGGGATCAAGGATTCCAGGTCGAAGGCAGAAGAATGAGGTCGAGGTACATATAAGAAATTATTGAACGGAAGTTCCGACTCAATAAGCTGAATGGCCTCAATCTGCTCATTTCCTTAATGCTCCTGCGGTATTATGCTATCAGGCATTCTCTTCCTGAGACAGCAGCAGAGGCTGGGTGCGATACATATTTCATTGGAAAGTGGCAGTGGGTATGTGGGATAGGTTTGGAGTCCGGAATGGATTATGTCCCTAAATATTCCTAATTATTCTGTCCTTATGTCTGAAAAGAGGTGGTGATTTGATGTTCAGTTAACACAGTTTTCAAATAACAGACCCACAATGAAATAAGGACGTCCCTTTCACTTTAGTGTTGTGCTACCTGTGGTGTTCTCATCCTCAGGGAGCAGTGAAGACTCGGTTATTGAAGATATTCAAGGCTGAGCTCGACTGATCTTTACTGGACAGAAGTGTCAGTGTTTATTGGGAACAGACATGAAATGGATGGTCAGACGCACTCGGATCAGCCATGAATATTCTGAATGGAAAAGCCAAATGGGCAACTTCTTCCCCTATCCCATGTGTTGTTCCCTCAATCCACTCCTCGAGGCTCTTACAGAGATACACTGCTGTCCCTACCCGATGTGTTGTTCCCTCAATCCACTCCTCCAGGCTCTTATAGAGATATACTGCTGTCCCTACCCCATGTGTTTTGCCCTCAATCCACCCTCGAAGCTGTAACAGAGATATACTGCTGTCCCTACCCCATGTGTTGTTCCCTCAATCCACCCCTCGATACTGTTACAGGATTGGGGAAAACTCCATTCAGTCAGACAGGATAGTTACAATGACACAGGAGGAGATCATTCAGCCCCTCTAAGGTATTACACAGGAATATAGAATGAAGTAATTCAGCTCATTCAGTACACTACACAGAGCAGGAGGAGGCCATTCAACCCACCTGAGCTGCTACACAGGAACAGGGAAGCTGTCGCTTACAGGAAACAGAAAGTAGAGATAAATGTTCATTTTCAACCTGCAAAGCTGTAACTGATGGAATGCCTCAGAGATCCGATCTGGAGGAAGGGGAGGGAATGGCTTGGAGCTCAATTAGCTCGTACACCAAGATGGTCATTCAATGTGTCGTCAAATGGAGGTAGTGAGTCTGCAATGTGATACAGGCAGGGAAGGTTAGTGAGCAAACCTTCTGCAGAAACAACATAAGGTAAGTTGTCTATTTTGGCATGAAGGATGAAACAATGGTAAACAATTTAAATGGAGAGAGATTGCCGAACTCTGTGATACAGGAGGTTTCCATGTTCTTGCGACATGAATCATATGAAGTCAGATGCAGCAAGTGACTTGGAAGGTAAGTGGAATGATGCTGATTTTGGCAAAAGGTATCAGGTTTAATTACAGGAATGTTTTACTGCATCTGTACAGGGCATTGCTGAGACCCCACCCGATGTACTTTGTGCAGGATTGATCCCCTACCACTAAAATAAAAAGATATAATTATTTTCGAATATTTTCAAAGAGGTTTCCCTTTACTCATTACTGGAATGCTGGCCTTTTGTTATGGGGGATTATCAGTTTTGATCTTAGCTGAGAAATAGTATTGAACCATCCATGTCTTTCTGGAAAGTGTATCAGCTGGATGCATATTATCTCCTGTCAGTGAGACTAAAGCTAGAGAATAAACTTTAAGAAAAATATGCATTGATCTTAACACACATACTATAAAGACACCTACTGATATTTACATGTAAGCATGTCTTCAAATTATAAAGTGGGGACATTTTTTTTGCGATTGGAAGAAATTGTGTACTACAAGAGCAATGACGCACCTACATATAATCCATAATCAGGTTTTCCAGAGAATATTCCAGGAGATCGCACATGGTCCAGTTTGGTGTTCAGTGACAAAATTGCATGTTCCAACACAGAGAGGGAGAAAAATGTTCCCTGTCTGAGAAGCAGCAGCCGATTGATCCCTCTCTCTTACTTTGTTCCGACTCATAGCAAACTGTGAGATCATAAAATCCTCACGTCATCTTTACCACTTGTAAAGGATTCCTAGTGAGGATTCATTTAAATCTCTCCACTGCCTGAAATGAATGGAATTCAGCCAAATCCCACCGTTCCAGAAAGAAATCCCACTACCAGAGATGGTGTGATCAGAATAACTTCAAAGGCAGAATAACATTTTGGGGAACTCTATCACTTTACCATTTGTTATGAGTTCAACATTCTGTGTCTCACATTTTTTCTAGAAAATGGCGGAGTCTGAGACCTAAATCATTGGCCACCTCACTAAAATGACTGCATTTAAGATGGGTGTAACCAGTGGAGGAGTGGGACTCGGAAAGGACATAGTGACCCTCCAACATTTGTTGGAATACAAATGAGAAATTCTCAAAAGGCTGTTCAAGTGGAAATTCCCTTCCCCGGAGGATTGTGGTGCCTGGATGTTTGCATTTATTAAAATTTGTTTTTGGTATGTCGTAAAATGGTATACAGACAGAAACATGCTGCTTTGAGCAAAAGCACATGAAGCGGTGACAAAGTATTTAATAGCCCACTCCTGCTGCTCAGTCCTGTGTTACTATGTTCTAGTCAACCCCTCACATCTCCTGCAAGGAACAGATGGAGGCCACTTGCCCAAAATACCTGGTCAACAGTAATACAGGATCTCATTCAGTCCCTCAAGACTGTCACACATTGTTTGGTGTCAGTTGGAAAATGTTATTTGTTTCGACAGACGCCTCTGGTCTCTTTACAGATTATTTCCTCTCTGCAACTTGTGCTTCATTTGTTGGTGATATTATAGACCCAGATTCACCGTGAATACAGTCCCCATAACTTAACCAGAGATGACTCACAAAATACTTTACCCCCTCTGTTTGCAACGTTCAATAAAAGAGCATTCAGGGAAATTACAGCCATTAACTTTGCAATGACTGAAATGAGGACAAAAGGAACAGGATCAGGTAATTCAGATGATCAAGCCATTTCCTGAACCTCTGTCTCTGTCTCTCTCTCTCTCTCTCACCGCCCCCCCCCCCTTTCTCTCTCTGTCTCAGTTGAAATAGGGAGTGAGAATGGTTGGGTCGAACGGTCTCAGAGGCTTCGTAAACTATCGAGAATCATGTAATCTGAGTGAAAAAAAGCCATGGAACTTATCACTGTATCAGTGTCTGTTTAGAACATCATGAGTGATTGTCCATCCCCCTTAAGGTTCAATGCAATCTCTTATTATCTCACTGACCTTCACTCACTGTTCATGGTGCCATCATCCCAGGGATTAGTCTGGCGAAACTTGAGAGAAATTATATCCACAGTACCCCAAATACTGCCTCAACAACACTCTCAGGGATTGTCAAAAAACATCTTTTCTCTCACTTAGACATCGCCATTTCTTTCCAGTGCCACAAAAAGCCATTCCTTCTCTATGCACTACGACTGACATGAAATTTATAATTCCCTTACATCTGTACGTCAGCATCAATAAAGTCAGCACCAGAGATACCTATGTAGATATGCATCACTCTCAGGGAGAATTTCAATGAGATTGAATGCACCTAAAATAGGGGATGATCACGTACATGAATGGAAATGAGATGCAGCAATACAGAAAACGGGCAGAGAAACGGAGCTACCTTTACCTTTATTCTTCTCTCACAGGATGTATGAAGCTCTGGCCAGTGCAGCATGTTATGCAGATCTTGAACTGAGTGGCTGGTTCAGTTGTTCCACAGTACCATAAAGAGAAAAACACATTGCTGTGGGTTTGTAGTGTTACAACACATGATAAATCTTCATGCTTAATTAAAACCAACAACGGAGAAAAGATTTATCCCATGCTGTAATCGGTGATAATTCTAGAGTCCAAATCTATTTAAAGTAAAAATTAATATCTTTATTCCTTAAAGTATAACAGAGAATAATAAATGAACAACTATTTACAACTTCTTCCGCTAACCTCTCTTTGACCTTCCCCCTCCACAATCCTAGGCCGATAAGACTCCTAATCAAGATTTACAAAACAAAATTTCTTATCTCAGAACGAGGAAGCTTTCGATTCTTCACCATATTCCTGTCTTCTTTTCTTCTTGGGGACTCTACTTCACTAGTTACTAATCAATAAGGGTACCCAAAGGAGAGCTATTTTTCAGGCAGTCTTTGCATGATGGTAGCTTGGCAGTTCTCCTCTAAGCTGTTCAATTTTCCATGGTCTTGTACCGCCAAACTATTGGATTGTATCATTGGCTGTTACGATTGCCAATATAACAAATTAATACTTGATTGAAGGTTGGTATTTTGAGGCATATTTTAAAATGTTTTGCTGAATTTGTTTCAACACAATGAGCTAATCGGGGTGTTCACCAAATGATACATTATATCTATTTTCAGAACTCTTGGTGCTGTCAGGTAGTTATTGTTGTTTATTTTTCTCTCAAAGGTACAGTACACCTACGTGTTCATCACAGAAGTCACCCGGAAACCTGACGAGGTAAGCATGACACATTGACTTCCCTAAAGGACTTGAGGCAAGCAGATTGTTTTTCATAACAAATGATAATGGTTGCTTTTAAACTCCCCAATTTCCTTCATGATATATCAACAGGCCATTATTCTGTGGCTCCAGATTATGAGTCAACGGCTTGACCACCATAAACTGTCTTCCCTTACGTGCATAGAACAAGTTAAACATTCTCAAGATCAATTATTTAATGACGGACATGTGATTACAAGTAACGTGAAACTGTTGTATCCGGATTGAACAAAGGCACAAATGGTTTATTCAGAAGTTGCACTAAGACTGAGGACGAGACTGGGATATCCTGATGGTCGTATTCGACAGGATTGGTGAGTGGAGAGGACATAGAGATGTAAATCTGTGAAGGACAAAATGGATTATGGAGTTTGAGAAGAGTCTGGTTCCTTCTCGCATATCAGTGAGTAATTTATAAATCGTCGTTTCATAGTTATAATATATATAATATTTGGAACTGAAGATATTGACTTGCACTTTCCAAAATGTACATATCATGAGCAGAAATCCAGTTCAACCTGGTTTAGTAGACAAATATAATGACTTACCAGGAACACCAACTATTGTTGTGGTTCTGCTCGCCGAGCTGGAAGTTTTTGCTGCAAACGTTTCGTTCCCTGGCTAGGGAACATCATCAGTGCTGTTGTGGTTTGTATATGGTGTCCAGGTCAATGTGTCTGTTGATGGAGTTTGGGGATGAATGCCATGCTTCTAGGAATTCTCTGGCTGTTCTCTGTCTGGCTTGTCCTATGATATACAAACCACTACAGCAGAAACTGACACCCGGAAACGGCAAGAACATCCATCAACAGACACATCGACCTGGACCACACATACAAATCACTACAGCTGAAACTGACACCCGGAAGCGGCAAGAACAAACCAATATAAATACCGGAAGAAACATCAAAGCAGCGCTTCACACGAGGCTCCAACAGCACTGATGATGTTCCCTAGCCAGGGAACGAAACGTTTGCAGCAAAAACTTCCAGCTCGGCGAGCAGAACCACACCAACTATGGCGAAGATGGTATAGTAACCACCTTGAATAATCCAAAGGATATCCTAGATCCGTGATGCTGAGGATATCCAAGGCTGAGAAAGCCATTGAAGACCCGAGGATCAACTCCTGTCAATTGTTTGAACATTCCAGTGTAATGTTCTCAGATTCGGATCCATTGTTGGAACATTCCAATCCACGGTCTTCAGATTTTGAATCATTATTGTAACATTCCTGTCTAATGTTCTCAGATTCTGATGTCTTCTCCCCCTCTCTCTCGAGCTTCAGATTCCCGTTAGTGCTGTATGTGATGCTCCTACTCACACTATGGGATAGCACATTGAACAGAATTCATTTATCTTTTAACGATAGTTAATTAGGATCCACGGAGATTGACATTAATCACAGTCACTGAACAAATAGCTCAATTTAACCTCTTTGAGTTCAATATTGACTTTATTAAAATTTAAATGAATGTTTAAAATTTACTCATTCAGCTTGGGATATGAGGGGATGGCTGAGGGAAGGAATATTGGAGATGGTAGATTGATTGCGTGTAATCATTCAATCTTCCTTGGATATGGGAGAAATGTCAAAAGATTGTCAGAACATAAACAAGTTTCTCCGTTTATAAATGGAAACATACAGTCTGTAACTACTGATCAGTGATTATAATGTCAGTAAAATTTCGAGAGAACTTTTCTCGTCCATAATCTGACAGGCAAATGTGCCTTTGACAACATGAGTTATAATGGACAAATGGCATGGATATGTAAACAGAGAATATGACGTGAAACACAATTCAGATGGTGAGTCGAGGATCAGAGAGGGCAGGTGAGTGTCATGTTGTTAATGCTGTCGATGTCAATCAACTGTGATTAACTACCATGCACTGCTTTTCAGTTTCAGTGTGATTATATTATTGGGGACATGGCTGCAGAGACTGGAGGGAGGGAACATGATATTTCCCAGTCATCAATATTGGGATGTTACTCTTTAAAAATCATAAGAAGATCAAATTCCAGGATACATCTGGAATGAGCCCATTGAGCCTGCTCCGCCATTCAATGATGGCTGTTAAGCTTCTCAACACCATTCTTCAGCTTTCTATCTGTAACCCTTCATCCCCTTTACAATAAAGAACCTACCTGTCTTACTCTTAAATATACTCAATGACCTGGCCTCGACAGCTTTCTGTAGCAGTGAATTCCCTCGATTCACCACTCTCTGGCTGAAGAGGTTCGTCTTCAGCTGTGTTTGAAGAAGTCTTCTCTTTACTCTGTCCCCTTGGTCCTAGTCTCCCCTCCATTGGAAATATCTTCCCAAGATCCACCCTGTTCAAGTCATTCAATGTTCTGCAAGTTTCAATTAGACCTCCTAACATTCTTCTGAACTCTATCAAATATAGACTCAGAGCCCTCAGATGTTCTTCATATGTTAAGCTTTTCATTCCTGGGACCACTCTCGTGAATCTTATCAGAAAATGCTCCAGGGCCAGTACATCCTTCCTAAGATATGGGACCAAAAACTGTGCACAATAATCCAACTGTAGCCTGACCAAAATCTTATAGAGTGTCAGAAGTACATTCCTGCATTTATATTCAAGCCCTCTTGAAATAAATGGAATCATTTTATTTGACTTCCCAACTGCTGACAACCTGCAGGTTTACCTTTCAAGATCCTTGGACTAGCAACCACCACACCCCAACATCTCCCCCAATCCCCCAATCCCCCCCCCCCCCGCCTTCTGAACTAGATCGCTATTTAGAAAATAGTCCATGCTTTTATTTTTCCTGGCAAACTGCATGACCTCACACTTGCCCACATTATACTCCACCTGCCACTTCTTTGCTCACTTCCCTGACCTATGCAATTCCTTCAGCAGGAGAAAGTGAGGACCACAGATGCTGGAGATCTGAGTCAAAAAGTGTGTTGCTAGAAAAGCACAGCAAGCCAGGCGCACTCTGAAGAGCAGGATATTCGACGTTTAAGTCATAAAGCTTTTATCAGGAATGAAGTGGGTGGCGGAAGGAGATTGAGAGATGAATGGGAGGGGCTGGGACGAAGGTAGCTTGGAAAATAATGGCTAAATGGAGGTGAGTGGTGCGAGTGGAAGGTGTAGTGGATAGATGGGAAGGAAGATGGACAGGTTGGACAGTTCAACAGGCGGTGTTAAGTTGGAGGGTTAGATCTGGGATAAGGTGGAGGGAGAGGAGATGAGGAAGCTGGTGACATTAAGCCGGATACCGTGTGGTTGAAGGGTTCCAATGTGGAAGACGTCTGGTGGCTAGAATGTGGCAGTGGAGGAAGCCAAGGACTTGCATGTCCTTGGAGGAGTGGTGGGAGAGGCGAAGTATTCAGCCACAGGGAAGTGGGGTTGTTGGGTGTGTGACGGAGTGTTCCCTGAACCGTTCTCAAGTTGACGTCCTGTCTTCCCAATGTAGAGGAGACCAGCAGCAATGGACAGAGGAGATGAGGTGTTTGGATGCACAGGATTTTCTCTGCCTGATGTGGGAGGATCCTTTTGGGTCTTGGATTGAGGTGAGGAGGAAGTTGTTGGCACAGGTTTCATGCCTCTTGCACTGGCAAGGGAAGATGCCAGGAGTGGAAGGTGGCTTGTTGAGATGTGGAAGGTAGGGCCCGTGAACCTAACGAGGGAGTGGTGAAGGGAATTGTCTCTGTAGAATTCTGATAGGGGTGGGGAGGTTAGTATATCTCTGGTGGTGTCGTCTGACTGTTGATGGAAGAAATGCCCGAGGATGATGTGTTGTAACCCAAGGTTGGTGGTCTGGAAGGCGAACATCAGAGGGGTGCTAGAGGGTGCTATTGCACCCTCCTGCAGCTGAATCACCTATTCGATGCTACATATCCTTCTATTCCATCTTTGTACTGTTTGAAAACATAGTCAGAATGCACTCAATTCCTTCATGTAGACCATTAATGCACAAAGCGAATTTTGTGGCCCCAACACTGAGTCTTGAAGAATACCACTTGTCAATGAATGCTTTATCCCCACTCTCTGCTTTCTGTCTGACAGCCATGCATCTATCCAAGCTCGCACCTTGCCTGTAACACCAGGGGCCCTAATCTTTCTCAACAACCCCCTGCGTGGCACCTTATCAAAGGATTTTAAAGAAACAGTTGGAGAAAATCTCCTGGTTCTCTTTGGTCAAATCGTCTCGTTACTCCCTCAAAGTATTCCAGCTGGATATGAGCTCCCATTGATGAAACAATGCTGACTATGCACTATTTTGCTGTATACTTCCAAATATTCAGAAATTCCCTCCTTCACGATGGATTCCAGTATGTTAACCACAAACAAGGTTACGCTAATCAGTCTGTAATTTGCCATCTTCTGCCTAACTCCCTTATTAAATGGAGTGTCACGTTAGCAATTTTCCAGCCATTCCTGATATTAGTCATTCCTGAAAGATTACCACTTTCACTTGCACTACCTCTTCCGCTATCTCCCTTACAATGCTGGGGTGTAGTCCAAATGGTTCACGTGATTTATCCAAATTCAGGCCATTCAGTTTTCTAGCATGTTCTTCTTAGTGATGGCCACCATATTCAGCTCTGCCCTCTTACTCTCTTCAATGTTTGGGAAATTACTCGTGTCTTCCACCATGAACATTGAATGCTTAGTTTCTCATTCGTTTCTTTGTTTTCCACTACTGTCTCTCCAGCATCATTTTCCAATGGTCCATATTGACTTGTCCCTCTCTTTTGCACTTTATATATCTAAAGATCCTCTTACAGTCTCCTTTGTATTACTGGTTAGCTTACCTCCATATCTAATCTTCTCTGTCCTTTTTTCCCGTCTGTTAGTCTTTGTAAGTTTCCATTTCTCTCCTTTCCCACTGCCCCTCACCACATTATATGCTTGCTCTTTTGCTTGTATGCAATCCCTGACTTCCGTCGTCAGCCCTGGCTGCCTCGTCCTCCCTGTACCATTTCTCTATTCCTCGGCAAGAATCCCTGCTGTGACTCCTAAATTAATCTTGGTATCTGCTGCCATTGCTGTTCCCCTGTCTTTCATGCTTGACCCCTCTCCCAGTCAATTCTACCCAGCTGCTCCCTTATGACTCTGTAGTTGCCTTAATTCAGCTGAAATACTGTTACCTCTGATTCTATCTTCTCTCTCTCTCAAATTGCAGAATAAATTCAATCATGTTCTGATCATTGCTTCCGAAGTTTACCTTCCCCCTAATCTCCATTACGAATCCTGCGTCATTAAATCCAGTATCATCTGTTCCCGAGTGGGCTCCACCAGAAGTTGCTCCAAAAGCCATCTCATAAACATTCCTAAAATTCCTTTTCTTGTGAACCACTACAAATTTAATGTTACCAGTGCCCCTGCATACTGAAATCACCCATGAGTACTGTACTTTGCCGTTCCTTCACATCTTTTCTATCTCCTGGTCTACCTTGTGCCCCAGGTCCTGACTACTCTTTGGAGCCCTGTACAAGACTTCAACTGTGGTTGTCTTACCTTTGTAGTTCCTCAATTCTACCCACGCAGATTCTACACCATCTGACCTTACTTCCTTTCTTACAATTGATTTAATCTCATTTCTTACTAATAATGCAAATCCACTCCCTCTGCCCACCGGCATATCTTTTCGATAGGATAAATATCCTTAAATATTCAGATGCCAATCTCTTCCTACCTGCTGATATAATTCTGTGCCACAAGCTCATATACCTTATTCATCATACAGCATGCATTCAATTGTAACCTCTTCAGTCCTGCACTAATCGTCCGTCTTCTCATTGTCATTACTTCTTGCAGTGTGCTTGAAGTTTGATATGTTAAACAGCTCCAGATGCTTTATCCTATTTGTGTATGTGCTGAAGATTTTAATAGCCTCTCCTGAGTTCTGTACTCTTATCTCGTCTTTTAATTCGGCTTTTCTAATTAAACCCTATAACTGCAACCCCCCTCCACCCCCCCACCACATGCGTGCGTGTGTGCGCGTACACACACACACACACACACACACACACACTCCTAATCAGTTTAAAGCTCTGTCTCCAGCCTTGGTTAGGATTCACTCGGACTCTGGTCCCAGCACGGTTCAGATGACGACTGTCACATCGGAGCAGGTCCTTTCTTCCTCAGTAATAAAATGCGTTTATTCAACACAAATACAAGGATAAAAAAGCTTTTCTGTATCTACCAAAATATGAAAACTACAAAAAGACAATATTGTAAAATACACTTGCTATGTGGAGCTATATAAATTTTAATGTGAATTACAAAATCATGGAGGTGGTGTACAAACTTTATCAATCGTTATTTGACTCACAGCTGAGTTCCTGATTTCCCCTCTGCCAGTGATTCCCTTCACTGAGATTCCACCCTGCCTCTCACGCAGTGCCTAGAGGGGCTACAATCTTCTGTTGGCTCAGAATTTTTAAATAAATTTACCTTCTCCCTGGAACCAGTCTATTGGTCTATTGGATTGTGTTTCGCTGTCAGCTACTCAGCTCTGGGATGTTATTGGTGATAAATGATCTGGGATGACAGCCAGTACCAGCATGGTGATCACAGGGTATGGCACCAGACAAAGGGCTTACAGTCTGTGAGAGATTCTAGAAAACGTTTCCGTGTATTCTCCTCATGCTGTCTCCTGATCTAACTTCACATTCATCTGACACGCATTGCTCTCATTCACTCTGTCGCTCCCTTTCTTCACTTTATTTATCTCACTTCACTCTCTTTCTCTCTGTTTATTTCTCTCCCTCTCAGTCTAGCTCCGATCATTCCCTCTATTTCCAAGTTGTCAGGTTGGAGAGCTCATGGACACATGGTGGGCTGAATGGCCTCCTTCTGTGTTGTATTAATTCTGAAGTTCTCTGACCCACAATAACAAGTTTTGGTGCCAGGAGAGACAAGCTGGTCCAGTGAAGGACACAGTGGACAATTAACCATTATCTTGTCGTATTTTTTGACATGCAGCAACATTGAAATATCAGTTCAAACAAACAGATTCCTCATATTAAAATTAGCACACTTCAGTCTGCCAGGCCACTGTGTTCAGTACCCTCTGTTTTGTTTTTTCGGTCTTAGCTGTACTGGGATTATTTTCCAACTCCCCCTCAGTCACTGTACCTTTGGACCTACTGCTGTGGTTGCACACACTCCTCCCGCCACATGCTAGTTTGAACCCTCGTAAAGACAACAGCTAACCTGTCTGCCAGGAGATTGCTGCCAGTTCAACTCCATCCTGTCCATCTTGTTTATCTCCTACCAACCCGGGAGGCCCAATGATCCACATATCATTTTTTTCTCTCCCCTTATTTAAACGCGGGCTCCGAGTTTTAGGCCTCAGTCTCTCGGAAGACTTCGCGACGGCTGGTGGGTAAGTTTGGTCGTTTATTTAATAGTTAAAAATTTAAAGTTTTCCTTTAAAAAAGCGGTAGCAGACCCGGAAGGCGCGCTAGGTTACCTGGGTAAGGTTTTTTTTTCTCTCCCCTTATTTAAACGCGCAGGCGAGTCACCCGAGGCACTACACGAGTAGTGCCTCCCACCCTTCCACCTCCTCTAACCTAATAATAAGACCAATTATGACTAGCGGGTAAGTGCTGCGTTTTCCTTGTTTGTTTCTTTAGATTTAGTTGGTTTTTGTTGTTGTTTTTTTTAAGGAAAGCTTACTTTTAGAGGGATGGCAGTGCAGGCAGTGCAATGTTCCTCTTGCAACATGTATGAGGTGAGGGAAGCCATTAGCGTCCCTGCTGAGTACACTTGCAAGAAGTGCACCCATCTCCAGCTCCTCCAAACCCGACTGGGAACTGGAGCTGGAGTTGGATGAACTGCGGATCATTCGGGAGGCAGAGGAGGTCATAGATCGGAGCTTTAGGCAAGTAGTTACTCCGAAAGTTCAAGATAGATGGGTGACAGTGAGGGGGAGTGGGAGGAGGAAGCCAGTGCAGGGACCCCCTGCGGTCATTCCCCTCAAGAACAAGTATACCGTTTTGGATACTTGTGGGGGGGATGACTTACCAGGGGCAAGCAACGAGGTTCAGGCCTCTGGCACGGAGCCTGGCCCCGTTGCTCAGAAGGGTAGGGTGGAGAAAGGTAGAGCAATAGTTCTTGGGGACTCGATAGTGAGGGGTACAGACAGACGGTTTTGTGGGGGCGACAGGGACTCACGTTTGGTATGTTGCCTCCCAGGTGCAAGGGTACGTGATGTCGCTGATCGTGTTTTCCGGGTCCTTAAGGGGGAGGGGGAGCAGCCCCAGATCGTGGTCCACGTTGGCACCAACGGGAAAGGTAGGAAGAAGGGTGAGGATGTCAGACAGGCTTTCAGGGAGCTAGGTTGGAAGCTCAGAGTTAGAACAAACAGAGTTGTAGTCTCTGGTTTGTTACCCGTGCCACGTGATAGAGAGTCGAGGAATAGGGAGAGAGAGCAGTTAAATGTGTGGCTACAGGGATGGTGCAGGAGGGAGGGATTCCAGTTTCTGGACAACTGGGGTCCTTTCTGGGGAAGGTGGGACCTCTATAAAAAGGATGGGCTACACCTGAACCTGAGGGGCACCAGTATCCTTGGGGGGAGGTTTGCTAGTGCTCTTTGGGAGGGTTTAAACTAACTCCGTGGGGGCATGGGAACCAGGACTGTAGCTTTAGGGTACAGGACCTTGAGTGTAGGGAGGTTAGGAATAATGCAGCGATCTCTAAGGAAGGTGCCTGTAACCAGAAAGGTGGATTGAAGTGTGTATACTTCAATGCCAGAAGTATAAGGAATAAGGTAGGTGAACTTGCAGCGTGGGTTGGTACCTGGGACTTCGATGTTGTGGCCATTACAGAGACGTGGGTAGAACAGGGACAAGAATGGCTGTTGCACGTTCCAGGGTTCAAATGTTTTAGTAGGATCAGACATGGGGGTAAAAAAGGGGGAGGCGTGGCATTACTTGTCAAAGACAGTATCACAGCAGTGGAATGGACGATGGAAGAGGACTTGCCATCTGAGGTAGTTTGGGCTGAGGTTAGAAATAGGAAAGGTGAGGTCACCCTGTTAGGTGTTTTCTACAGGCCTCCTAATAGTCCTAGAGAAGTAGAGGATAATATTGCGAGGATGATTCAGGAAAAGAGTGAAGGTAGCAGGGTGGTTGTTATGGGGGACTTTAACTTCCCAGATATTGACTGGGAGAGCTATAGCTCGAGTTCATTAGATGGGTCGGTGTTTGTACAATGTGTGCAGGAGGGTTTCCTGACACAATATGTCGACAGGCCAACAAGAGGGGAGGCTATATTGGATTTGGTTCTAGGTAATGAACCAGGCCAGGTGTTAGACTTGGAGGTAGTTGAGCACTTCGGGGACAGTGACCACAACTCGGTGACTTTTACTTTAGTGATGGAGAGGGATAATCGTGCGCCGCAGGGCAAGAGCTATAGCTGTGGGCAGGGAAATTATGATGCAGTGAGGCATGACTTAGGATGTGTGGATTGGAAAAACAGGCTTCAAGAGAAGAACACTAATGAGATGTGGGGATTGTTCAAGGAGCAGCTACTGCGTGTCCTCGATAGGCATGTACCAGTCAGGCATGGTGTAAAGGGCCTTGTGAGGCAGCCGTGGTTTAGTAAGGAATTGGAGTCCCTTGTGAAAGGGAAGAAGGCGGCATATGTAAAGATGAGGCGTGAAGGTTCAGTAGGGGCGATTGAGAGTTATAAGGTAGCCAGGAAGGAGCTAAAGAGGGAGCTAAGAGAAGCGAGAAGGGGACATGAAGAGTCTTTAGCTGGTAGGATTAGGGAAAACCCAAAGGCTTTCTATAGGTATGTCAAGAATAAAAGGATGACTAGGGTAGGTATCGGTCCAGTCAAGGATAGTAGTGGGAAGTTGTGTGTGGAGGCGGAGGAGATTGGAGAGACATTAAATCAGTACTTTTCATCAGTTTTCACTCAGGAACAGGACACTGTTGCTGATGTGAATATGGAATCACAAATAATTAGAATGGATGCCCTGGAAATATGCAGGGAAGAGGTTTTGGGAATATTGGAAAGGATGAATATAGATAAGTCTCCTGGGCCTGATGGCATTTACCCCAGGATCCTATGGGAAGCTAGGGAGGAGATAGCAGAGCCATTGGCCTGGATTTTTATGTCGTCATTGTCAACGGGAATAGTACCAGAGGACTGGAGGATAGCGAATGTGGTCCCATTGTTCAAGAAAGGGAGTAGGGATAGCCCTAGTAACTATAGGCCAGTGAGTCTGACTTCAGTGGTGGGCAAAGTCTTAGAGAGAATGGTAAGGGATAAGATTTATGAACATCTGGGTAGGAATAACGTGATCAGGGATAGCCAGCATGGTTTTGTGAAGGGCAGGTCGTGCCTCACAAACCTTATTGAGTTCTTTGAGAAGGTGACTAAGGAAGTGGATGAGGGTAAAGCAGTAGATGTTGTGTATATGGATTTTAGTAAGGCGTTCGATAAGGTTCCCCATGGTAGGCTAATGCTAAAACTTCGGAGGTATGGCATTGAGGATACATTAGAGGTTTGGATTAGGAATTGGCTGGCTGGAAGGAGACAGAGGGTAGTAGTTGATGGATTATGTTCATCTTGGAGCGCAGTTACTAGCGGTGTACCACAAGGATCTGTTTTGGGACCATTGTTTTTTGTTATCTTTATAAATGATCTAGAGGAAGGACTTGAAAGCTGGGTAAGCAAGTTTGCGGATGACACAAAAGTCGGTGGAGTTGTGGATAGTGAGGAAGGAAGTGGTAGGTTACAGCGGGATATAGATAAGTTGCAGAGCTGGGCGGAAATGTGGCAAATGGAATTCAATGTAGCTAAGTGCGAAGTCGTTCACTTTGGTAGGAATAACAAGATGATGGATTACTGGGCTAATGGTAGGCTACTTGGTAGTGTGGATGAGCAGAGGGATCTTGGTGTCTATGTACACAGATCTCTGAAAGTTGCCACCCAGGTAAATAGTGCTGTGAGGAAGGCATATGGTGTACTGGGCTTTATTGGCAGAGGAATTGAGTTCCGGAGTCCTGAGGTCATGTTGCAGTTGTATAAGACTCTGGTGAGGCCTCATCTGGAGTATTGTGTGCAGTTTTGGTCGCCATACTATAGGAAGGATGTGGAAGCTTTAGAACGAGTGCAGAGGAGGTTTACCAGGATGTTGCCTGGAATGGTAGGAAAATCTTATGAGGAAAGGCTGAGGCACTTGGGGCTGTTCTCATTGGAGAAGAGAAGGTTTAGGGGAGATCTGATAGAAGTGTATAAGATGATTAGGGGTTTAGATAGGGTAGATACTAAGAACCTTTTACCGCTAATGGAGTCAGGTGTTACTAGGGGACATAGCTTTAAATTAAGGGGTGGTAGGTATAGGACAGATGTTAGGGGTAGATTCTTCACACAGCGGGTTGAGTTCATGGAATGCCCTGCCCGTATCAGTGGTGAACTCTCCTTCTTTATGGTCATTTAAGCGGGCATTGGATAGGCATTTGGAAGTTATTGGGCTAGAAGAGGTTAGGTAGGATTCGGTCGGCACAACATCGAGGGCCGAAGGGCCTGTACTGCGCTGTATCCTTCTATGTTCTATGTTCTATATCGGAGATTGTTATCAGTTCATGTGCATCCTGTCCTTGTGTGTATCCTACTGACCCGTGAATCCCAATAAGCCACCAATCGCAAATTGCTGCCAGTTCAGGTTCATCCCTTCCTTTTTGTGTATATCCTCCCGACTCGGGAATCCCAAAGATCCACATATCGGAAGTGCTGCCTCCCCGACCATGTATTTAACTGCGCTACCTTACGATTCCTAACCTTACTCGTCCTGACATATTCTAATATGGCCAAAATATCCTTCCAGCACAACTCCAGCAAGGCCTTTTCTTTAAACTGATAATAAAAAACTTAAGTGTGACGTCAGGAAAGTGAGACTACTGAATCAGTCCAATCACCACCGGATCTGGTATTTATCCCCACCACCAAACCTGTTTGACAAGGTATACATATGGGCCATCTATTTGCAGATGGACTAGGATAAACAGAAGGTTAGAAAATGTCAGAGCAGATGGATGTAATTCAGCCTGTTTACTCAGCTTTGCTATTCAGTTGGATTCTAGTTATTCTGTTCCTTTCAATGATAGGGTCTTTACCCAGCATCTCCAGCGGGTCAGAAAGTTCCCAGTGTCGTTGTGTGCACAGTCCTGCGAAGGGAGTATCGAGTGCCAGGCAATGGGGTATGGGGAGTCCCAGGGGTGGCATAAGGAAATGCTGCATGTAGTGCCGATCTACTGAGAGAACTAAGAGATGGACTGGGCATCCAGGGACACTGCACTCAGACATGTGACCGGGCACGATTCCTTAACACCCAGAGGAAACCGCGAACCACGGCTGGTTTTACAAAAACCTGTCACATTTGCTGCATTTCTCAATCGAACAAAATCAAAAATACTGTAGATGATAAAAATCTGAAGCAAACACAGAGACGTACTGTGGAGAGAGAAAAGAATTAAGGCTCCCAATGCAGGCACGGGAAGAATGTACAAAGTCCACACAGACAGGGTCCAGAGATTGGAAATGAACCCGAGTCCCAAGCACTGTGAGGCAGCATTGCCTGTATCACCATGCTGCCCAATGCTGGATAATTGGGGATAGTACAGTTAAAAGCATAGATACTGTTCTCCGTGATCGGGATTAAGAGTTCTGAAGGTTGTGTTGCTTACATGGTGCTCGGATTTGGGATATATCATCTGGGTTGCAGAACTTGGAGCGGGAGGGGAATGATCCAGTGGTCAGGGTCCATGTAGGTACCAACAGCTGGACAAACAAATGACAATGAGAAGAGTGCCAGGTAATACAATACTGAATTGTGCATACAGTATAAGGAATGACGTAAATGAGCTTGTGACTCATCCATAAATTGGCAGGTCCGACATAATGGGCATTACAGTGACATCGGTGCAAGAGGATCAGGATTGGGAGCAGAATATTCAAGGATATTCATCCTGTGGAAAAGAGAGGCAGGTAGGCAGAGAGACACAGTTGTCTGTATTAATAATGGAATTGAATCAATAATCAATAATACGAAATTAAATAAGATCAGATGGTGTAGAATCTGTTTCTGTAGAATTGGGATATCAAAAATGTGAAATAATGCAGTTGGAGTCATATACAGGGAGCTGTGGTGTAAGATACACCAGGAGCTAGAAAGATCTGTAGGAAAGGCAACGCTACAGTGATCATGTGGGATGTTGTTATACAGGTGGAGTGGGAATTCAGATTGGTAGTGGTTGGCAGGAAAATGAATGTGTGGGAGGTGCATGAGATGGCTTTTTGGAGCAGATTGTGCAGGCAGTCTAGGTGAGGGGAGCTTAAGGTGACAGTGAACATAATATGATTGAATTTACTCTGCACTTTCAGATGGAGAAGTTAGAATTAAAAGTAACGGTATTACAGCTGAATAAAGACAATTACAGAGACTTGAGTGAGGAGCTGGGTAGAATTGACTGGGAGACGGGTCCAGCAGGAAAGACAGTGCAACAGTAATGGCAGGAGTTTTTTGGAGTAATTCAGGATACAGCAGGGATTTATCCTGAGGAAAAAGAAGCTTGTATTGGGAGGATGGGACAACCATAGCTAACTGGGGAAGTCAGGTATAGCAGAAAAGCAAAAGAGAACTGATATAATGTGTCAAAGTGCAGTGGGAAACCTGAGGATTGGAAAGCTTACAAAGACAAAACAGAGGGCAAACAAAATCAAATAAGGAGGGAGATTATTAAATATGGGGGTAAGCTAGCCAGTAATGTAAAAGAAGACTGTAACAGTTTCTTTCGATATATAAAGTACAAACGAGCGTCAAAAGTGAACATTGGACTGCTGGAAAATGATACTGGAGAGATAGCAGTAGGGAACGATAAAATGCCCAAGGAACTGAATAATTACTTTGCATCATCTTTCATGGTGGAAGGCACGCGTAATACCTTAAA
Source organism: Hemiscyllium ocellatum (assembly GCF_020745735.1). Taxonomy (NCBI): domain Eukaryota; kingdom Metazoa; phylum Chordata; class Chondrichthyes; order Orectolobiformes; family Hemiscylliidae; genus Hemiscyllium; species Hemiscyllium ocellatum. The sequence goes on from NW_026869341.1 coordinate 432,824, forward strand.
CATTCAAGAGATTGAGGGCCCAGAGCTGAGTACGATGCCGCCCCCACCCCCCCCCCCCTCCCACCACCACCATGGAGAACATTCTAGTAAAGAATGTAATGGCCTGAAGGTGGGTAAATAACCTTGACCAGATGGACTACATCCAGTATTATAAGGGAGATAGCTGAAGAGCGAGTGGAGCCAATTTTAGTGATCTTTCAGGAACTACTAGAGTAAGGAACGATCCCAGAGCACATGAAACCCATTGGCGTGACACCCCTTTTTAACAAGTGAGTAAGGAAAAAAGACAAAAAAAAAACCCCACCATGAATAGTTTAACCTCTGTCGTGGGTAAGATCTTGGAATCCATTGTGAAGGATGAGATTTCTGAATACTTGAAAATGTTTGGTGAATTAGGGCAAATTCAGCATGATTTCATCAAGGGAAGTTAATGCCTGACAAAACCATTGGAAGTCTCTGAAGAGGAAATGAGCAGCTCGACCAAGCACAGCCAGTGGATGTTATCCACCTGGAATTCAAGAAGGCCTTTGACAAGGTGTCACACAGGTGATTACTGAGTATGATAAGGGTCCGTGCTGTTAGAGGCAAGGCAGTGGCATGGATAGAAGCTTGTCTGTGTGGCAGGAAGCAGAGAGTGGGGATAAAATAGTATTTTTCAGGATGGCAGCCGTGACAAGTGGTGATCCAGAATGCTCAGTGTTGGAATCATACCTTTTTATTGTTACATTAACAATCCAGATGAGGGAATTCAGGGCACATTGGCTAAGTTTGCAAACGATACAAAGATAGGCAGTTGGACAGATCGTATTGAGGAAGCGGAGAGGATGAACAAGGATTTGGACAGGTAAAGAGATAGTCAGATGCATTCCAACGTTGGAAAGTGTGAGGTCATGCACTTTGACACGAATAATAGAGGCATGATCTATTTTCTAAATGGTGACGGAATTCAGAAATCTGAAGTGCAAAGGGACTTGGCAGTTCTAGTGCAGGGTTCTCTCAAGGTCAGCTTGCAGGTTGAGGCAGCAGTTAGGAGGGCAGTTTCAATTATGATTGGGAGCATTAAATATAAGAACTGACCATAGAATGGTGAATCGTTGAAATTTATTGCCATGGAAGGCTGTGGGGGCAGGTCATTGAGTATATTTGACATGGAGATAGATAGTCTTTGATTATCCAGGGGATAAAGGGTTATGGAGAGAAGGACGGAGAATGGGTTTGAGAAACCTATCGGCAATGATTGAAAGACGGAGCAGATCCGATGGGTTAACTGTCCTAATTTATGCTCCAATGTCTTAAACTTCTGTTCTAAACCTTAAGGAAGTACCTTGCATCTCTGAGAAGATAGATTCATGTTCTTCATGAAGGTCAGAAGCTGTTGGGAATAGTTAACTGTTTTAGAATGAAGGTATTGTGGCTACTGTCGGGGTGGTGGATAAAATGACATTCAGTGCAGGATCACACACCAACTGCACTGTACTAATGTGCGGAGAGTCTATTCAAAACTTGGACCTCTCCGTCTCTCTCAATGGGGAGTAGGGGTTGGGGTGGATTGGGGTAACATCCGCCCAGGCACTTAAACTATCCTGAATCATGCATCCTGAGTGAAATAGCAGTCATGGAATTAATCACCTTCTCATTGTCTGTTTAGAATATAAGGAGTGATTGTCCTTCCCTCTCAGGGTTCAATGCAATCACCTCTTATTCTCTCACAGCGCTGGAGATCAACCTTCACTCACTCCTCATGGTGCCATCATCCCAGGGATTAATCTGGTGGAACTCTTATTCACTCTGAGTAGTAAGGAGATCATTCCTTATAATGGAAAGAAAATCTGTCCACAATACCCCAAATACTGCCTCAACAATACTCTCAGGTTTGATCACAATAATTCCTTTCCCTCACTTAGCTGGCTCCATTTCTTTCGTGTAAGACAGGAAACCATTCATTTCCAGTGCACTGCCACTGATGTAGAATTTAAAAACTGCTTCACATCTGTAGGTCAGTATTAATAAAGCCAGCACCAGAGGTGCCCATGGAGATGGACATCACTCTTGGCAGAGACCCAAACACAAAGAATACATCTAAAACAGTGAATGTCTACCTAACTAAATAGAAATGAGCCGTTGGAATATGGGATGCAGGCAGAGGAAGGGAGCTACCTTTCCTTTTGTTCTGCCGTCATGGCATGTGTGCAGCAATGGTCAGGCCAGGATGTTATGCCGATCCTGAACTGAGTGACTGTGTCAGGTGTTCCACAGGACAATAAATAATAAAACACATTGCCATGGGTTTGCAGTTAAACAGAGACTTGACCACAGAAAGATGACCCACTGCCTTCTCTAATGGAGAGCAGGTAAGCCGATATCAAGAGATTATTATTCTGTGGTTATAGAATACAAGCCAATGAAGTGACCCACCGTAGACTGTCTGCCCATCTTTCAGATTTTGTGCAGAGAACAAGTTAAACATCTCAAGTGCAATTATTTTCCAATGGACACGTGGTTAGAATGGGACTTGAAACAGATGTGGCTGGAATTAACAAAGGAACAAACGATGGTTTATTCAGGAATTGAACTGAGGCTGAGGAGGAGACTGGGACGTCTTAATGGTGGTACTGGATAGGATTGGTATGTGGAGAGGGTATGGAGATGTACAGTTTGCAGGAGAAAATGAATCAAAGAAGTTGAGAACAGTGTGTTTTACCCTCGCGTATTGGGGAGTAATTTGTAAATAAGAGTTTGCTAGTTATAATTTCTAAAGAATGGAATCTTTGATTGGAGCTGAAAACGTTGGCTTGCACCTTTCCAAAATCTGCATATAATGAGCATCGATTCAGTTCAGACCATTTCACTAAACAGACAGAGTGACTTACCAGGAACACCAACTGTAGCAAGGATAGGATAGTAACCAGCTTGAATAACCATCAGTACAGCTTCAATCCGCGATGCTAATGATATCCAAGGCTGGGAAAGCCAGTACAGACCATAGGATAAACTCCTATCCATTGTTGGGACATTCCAGTCTAATGTTCCCAGATTTCCATCTCTCCTGCCCTTCTCTCTGAAGCTGCTAATCCCTGTTACTGCTGTTAGCCATGCTTCCGCTGACTATGGGATACAACACTGAAAGCATGCCCTTATTGATAGAAGAGAGGAACTCTCTAAGGACGCATACGATCCACGGAGACTGACATCATTACAATCACTGAAGAAATAGCTCCAGTTAACCCCTTTGAATTCAATGCTACTTTATTAAAATTCAAAGTAACGTTGAACATTTATGCATTCTGGGTGTGATATGGGTATGACTGAAGGAAAAAATGTTGAAGATGACAGATTGTTTGTGTGTAATCATTCAGTCAGCCTTGGATATGGAGGTAATGCCAGAAATTTAATGAAACATAAACATGCTTCTCTGTTCATATGTACAGAAATAAATCCCATAACTACTGATCAGTCATTGCAAAATCAGTAAAACAGTGAGAAAACATCTATCATCCATGATCTGAGAGCAAAATGTGCCAAAAGAAACGTGGGTTACAACAAACAAACGGCATGGATACGTTAACAGAGAATTGCACATGAAAAACACAGTTCAGATTGTTATTCCAGGATCAGAGAGGGCAGGTGTGGGTCATGCTGCTGATGTTATCGATGTTAATGAACTGTCATGAAGTGTCACTTCATGGACTTCGATTACATTGTGATTATAATATTGGTGAAAAGACAGAAGATGGAGAGGACTGGGGGACATGGCTGATTAGACTGGGTGGAGGGACAGTGATGTTCCCCAGTTACCAGAATTGCAATGTTACTCTTTATAACTCATATGAAGAACAGATTCAAGAATACATCTACAATGAGGAATTAGCAGAGATAATATTAATGAAATGCGTTTATGCAATATAAAATATAGGAACAAAATGATTTTGTGCACCCACTAATATATGCAAAGTACAAAGAGATAAGGATGTTAAAATACACTCTTGATATTGAGCTATATAAATTGAAATGTGAATATGTGAATTACATCACTAGGAAAGTGGTGTGCAAACTTTATCAATCATTATTTGACCCACAGCTAAGATCGTGATTTCACTTCTGTCAGTTAGTCCCCTTACTGAGATTCTTTGGCCTAGTCTCTCATACAGTACCGGTGTGTGTGGGTGGGGAGAGGGGGTAGGGGTGGGGGGTGGAGTTCATGGAGGCAGGGTGGTGGTTATCATTTCCTGCTGCTCTTGGCACAGACTAATTGAAAGCTCTGCTTTCTCCATGGAACCAACCTATTGGCCTCATGGGTTCTGTTTAGCTGGCAGTAACCCAGCTGTGTAATATTGTTCAAAGTAAATAATCTGGGATGACAGCCAGTATCAGCATAGTGCTCACAGTGTATGGCGCCCAGACAAAGGGCATGCCGACCAGAGGAATTTCTAAATAAAGCTTCTAACTTCTGTCTGTCCATATTTATCTACCGTAATGCAGTTTTCTGATCTATCTAATTTCACCCTCATCTAACACCTCTTCCTCTCACACTCAGTCAGTCGCTCCACTTTTTCTCCGCTCTCAGTTTATCTCCCTTCACTTGCTCTCTCTCTCTCTCTGTTTACTTCTCTCTCACAAAATCTCTCTTCACACACTCTCTATAACTCCAATTGTGCAGTTCGAGAGCTTGTGACTCCACAATGGGCTGAATGGCTTCCATCCATGCCATAATAATTGAGGTTTTGTGACCCACAATAAGTACTTCCTGGACAGACATGCTGGTCCGATGACAGAGACAGTGCACAATCACTCATTATATTTTCCTGCTCTTCTCTCGTGTACAGCTGCCTTGAAATGTCTGTTCAAACAAAACAGACTGAATGAAATTCGAGTAGACTAGAAGGCGTTCATGACTGTATATTTCAATCAGGATTTAATGAAGGATGAGATTCCAGAAAAACATAAGAAATGAATGAAAAGCAGGGTAACACAAGAAATGGCAGCGGGGTACAATATGTGGCTCCAATATGTCTCATGGTATTACCAATAGATTATCAATCCAGAAAAATCAGCTCCTGCTCTGTGGATCCAGGTTGAATCCCGCACTGCAGATGGTGGAAATTCAATCCAATAATGTAAAAATATCCCTGGAATTAAGAATCTACTGCTGAGAATGAAATCATTGCCGATTGTCAGAAAAGTCCACCTGTTCCCTAATATCCTGCAAAGAAGGAATCTTTCATCCTCACTTGGTCTGGCTGACATTCAACTCCAGACCCAAAGCAATGTCATTGACTCCCAATCGCCCTCCGAAATTGTCTAATGAGTCATTCAGTTGCACCAATACCTACAAAGTTTCAAACAAATGAAACCGGATGGACCAACTGGCATGGAAATGGGCACCGGAAAAGTAACATTAGAAACATCACTTTAGAACCTGCAGTCTTCCTTACTAACACCCGATGTCTGGTGCCAACATTGGAACAACTGCCTTACAGACTAGTCCAGAAACAGCCCGACATAGGTTTACTCACTGAATCATACATTACAGAAATAATAGAAATTAAACATGGACAAAAGTGTCTCTTACTGATTACCACGTAATGTCGTTCCTCAGCTGAATCAGTCCTCCTCCATGTTAAACAACACTTAGAGAAAGCACTGACAGTGGCAAGGGCACAAAATGAATTCTGGCTGGGGGATTTCAAAGTCGACTGTCAAGAGTGTTTTTTTTAGATTAGATGCAGTGTGGAAACAGGCCCTTCGGCCCAACAAGTCCACACTGACCGGCCGAAGCGCAACCCACCCATACCCCTACATTTGTCCATTACCTAATACTACGGGCAATTTAGCATGGACAATTCATCTGACCCGCACATCTTTGGACTGTGGGAGGAAACCCACGCAAACACAGGGAGAACGTGCAAACTCAACACAGTCAGTCGCCTGAGTCGGGAATTGAACCCGGGTCTCAGGCGCTGTGAGACAGCAGTGCTAGCCACTGTGCCACCTACTGTTTTGACAACAGTACGACTGATCATGCTGGTCGGCTCCTCAGGACATAGCTACTAGATTGGGTCAGCAGAAGGTGGTGAGGGAATGAACGAGAGGGTAAAAAAACATACCTGACCTCATCCTTAATCATCTACCAACTGCAGATGTATATGTCCATGACAGTATCGGTAAAAGTGACCACCACACCGTCCTTGTGGAGACGAAGTCTATTATCTCCATAAGCTCTATTGTGTTGTGTGGCACTATCACCGTGCTAAATGGCACAACTTTTAGCAGACCTAGCAACTCAAGACTGTCCGTCCACAAGACACCGTGGACCATTAATAGCAGCAGAACTGTACTCCAGCATAATCTGTAACATCACGGCCCAGCATGTCCCCCACTCAACCATTACCATCAATCCAGAGAATTAACCCTGGTTCAATGGAGAATGCAGGAGGGCATTCCAGGAGCAGAACCAGGAACATATAAAGACAAAATGTTCATCTGCTGAAGCTTCCAAGCAGAAATACCTGCGTGCCATATAGCATAAACAGCAAGGGACAGACAGTGCTTAGCGATCACAGAACCAATGCATCAGATTTAAGCTCTGCAGTCCTGCTAATCTGATCATGAATGGTGACGGACGATTAAACAACTCACCGGAGCAGGAGTCTCTACAAATATCTTTGAGTAAAAAGTGAGGTCTGCAGATGCTGGAGATCAGAGCTGAAAATGTGTTGCTGGTTAAAGCACACCAGGTCAGGCAGCATCCAATGAACAGGAAATTCGACATTTCGGGCCAGAGCCCTTCATCAGGAATTCCTGATGAAGGGCTCTGGCCCGAAACGTCGAATTTCCTGTTCCTTGGATGCTGCCTGACCTGCTGTGCTTTAACCAGCAACACATTTTCAGCTCTCCACAAATATCCCCAACCTCAATGATGGAAGAACCCAGCACATCAGTGCAAAATATAAGGCTGAAGCTTTCGTTGCAATCTTCAGTCAGAAGTTTTGAGTGGGTGATCCACTTTGGCCTCCTCCGGTGGTCCCCATCGTTACAGATAGCAGCCTTCAGCAAATTCGATTAACTGATATCAAGAAACAGTTGAAGGCACTGGATACTGCAACGGCTATAGGCCCTGATAACATGCCAGCAATAGTCCTGAAGACTTGTGCTCCAGAACATCACGCTCCCCTAGCCAAGCCGTTCCTGTATGTTTACAAACCGACAATGGGGAAAAACGGCTCAAGTGTGTTCTCTACATAAAACGCAGGACAAATTCTACCCATCCTAATACCGCCTTATCAGTATACTCTCCATCATCAGTAAAATCATGGAAGGTGTCATCAACAGTGCTATCAAGCAGCATCTGCTCAAAACTACCCTGTTCAGTGACGCCCAGTTTGGGTTTTGCCAGGATCATTCAGCTCCTGAACTCGTCACAGACTTGGTTCAAACATAGAAAAAGGAACTGAATTCCAGCCCTTGACATCAAGGCTGCATTCTGCCAATTGTGACATCAAGGACCCCAAGCAAAAATGGTACCGCGGGCCAACACTCTGTTTTCGGTTTCATACCTGACAGATAGGAAGATGATCATTGTTGTTGGAGGTCAGTCATCTCAGCTTCAGAAAATCTCCGCAGTAGTCCCTTAGGATAATGTCCTAGGTCCAAATATCTTCAGCTGCTTCAACAATGACCTTCCTTCCATCATAAGGTGAGAAGTGGGGATATTCGATGATGACTGCACAATGTTCAGCACCATTCACAAATGCTCAGATACGGAAGCAGGCCATGCCCAAAGCAAAAATATCTGAGCAAGTAACATTTGCGCCACGTAAGTTCAGACAATGACTGTCATCATTGAGAAACAATAGAACCACTTTGTATTCAGCACCATTATCATCACTAATCTCCCCCACTATCAATATTCTGGGGGGTTTCATTGACCAGAAACTCAACTGGACTCGCCACATGAATATAACAGCAGATCAGAGGCTAGGAATACTGCACGAGAAACTCACCTCCTGACTACCCATAGCCTAACCATTATCTACAAGGCACAAGTCAGGAATGAGATGGAATATCTTCACTTGTCTGAATGAGTGCAGCCCCAACAACACTAAAGAAGCTTGACACAATCCAGGACAAAACAGCACATTTGATTTGCACCACATCCACAAGCATTCACTCCCTTCACCATGGTCACTCAGGAGCAGCAGTGTGCACTACCTACAAGACACAATGGAGAAATACCCAAAGATCCTCAGACAGCTCCTTCTAATGCATCAGAATTAAGCTCTACAGTCCTGTTAAACTGATCGTAAATGGTGGCGGACGATTAAACAACTCCATTTGAAATGACAAGGGCAGTAGACTTTTGCGAACAGCACCATCTTCCAATTCCCCTCCAAATGAGTCAACATCCTGATTTGGATATGCATTGCCGTTCCTTCACTGTTGCTGCGTGAAAACCCTGGAATTCCCTCTTTAGTCACTAGTGGGTCACCGCACAGCAGGTAGGTTGCAGCAGTTGGAGAAGGCAGCTCAGCACCACCTTCTCAAGGGCAACTGGGGACGGGCAAGAAATGCTGGGCACATCCAGCAGTGCCCACATCCAAAAAAATCTTTTTTTAAAAAATAGTTCCAAGTTGAGCATCTCAATGGGACAGGTTATCTGATTTGAACACGAACAGGAAAGCGGTGTTTCTAATATTGAACATTTTAGACTTTTCTGTTATTAAAGGGTGTTCAGTATTCGATGACATATTGTTGCTGAATGCTGAGATAAATTGCATCTGTTCTGTTTAAATCAACAATACTGGCGTATTGTTGGATCAATCCTTCGAAAATGCCTGACAGAAAATGGCAATTATCGGAGAGAGAATGTACTCCCGCCAGATGAGACTCACTGATAGCAGCTCATATTCAAAATATTAATGGAATACTGGCTGACACTCAATCCTCCCACCGTCCATATCACAGGGGTTACCATTGACCAGAACGTGAAGTCAAATCAATATACAAATACAAGGGTTACAAGAGCAGGTTAGAGATTTCCAAGTCTATACTGAATAATAGACCCGGTGTCCTAAACGGCATGAGATATAGCAATAGACTTAGGCCATTCAGCCATTCCTTCATTCTGATACTGTGCCTTTTTGTCATTATCTCTATGAAAAGTGGAAATATCTTCTACATACTGACTGCATCATTTTTTTCAGTAATCCATTAGTTTGAAACAGAAACCCCCAAGCCCCCACCCCCCACAATTCTTCTAAATTCCATCGAGTGCACACACTGCCGCTCATATGACAAGCTATCATCCCCAGGATCGATCATCTCCAATACCAGCAGATCTTTCTCCAGAGATAGTGTCTAAAACAGCTCACAATTGGTCAAATGCTGTCTGTCCATAGCCCATTACATTGTCAGCAGTATGTCTCACGTCTTGCATTCTTGCTCTCTTGAAATGAATGCGAACATTGCTTTTGCTTTCCTAAATGCCAACTGAACATGCACGTTAACCACAAGAGAGGACGAGTGCTTCAAAATCCTTTTGGGCTTCAGATTTAATGGATCCTATTAGAATATAGTGTCTCCCCTCTTACGCCTACCAAAGTGCATATTCTCACACGTTCCCATATTGTGCTCCATCAGCCACGTGTTTTCCCACAGTCCTAAACTGTTCCAGCCTTTCTGCAGCTTCCCCACTTCCTCAATATCATCTGCAAATTAGCAAAACTGCCCTCAAGTCCTTTGTTCAGTTTGTTCATATATAATACATTTCCTGGCTCCCTAAGAACCGTCCACCATCTGTAAGGCACAACAGTCAAGGTGCTTGACTCCATTCAGGTTGGAGCAGTGGCTTGACTTGAATTACACCTGCAAAGTCTTCACTCCCTGCACCACTGACTCTCAGTTGAAGCACACCCTACCTCCTTTTGTTGTGAGTTTACTTCATTATGGCGAACAATCCCAGTCTATTGATGTCACTCCGTCTCAACACTAACTGAGTGTTGCTCACACCAACCATGTCACTGTGAATTGATGACGATGGAGGGAGGTCGATGAAGGGATGTCTATGATGAATACTTGTGTGACTGCCAGTCTGAAACCTGCCCCGACAGCCTCGGATGTACCTGCGCCCGCTGTCATCGCGGAAGGCATGAACAGTCTTCCTGCAGGTCAAATCAAGGAAAGTGAAGGACCTGGATAGTGTTCCCGGCTGAGCACTCAGATCCTGTGAGGACCAACTGACAGAGGTATTCACCTATAACTTCAGCCTTTCCCTCCCACAAGCTGAAGTCTCAACCCTCTTCAAGAAGACCAACATCAACCTTCATCATTGTGCTTCCAATTAAACCCGTTGGACTATAACCTGGTGTTGTGTGATTTTTAACTTTGTACACTCCAAAACAACATCGGCATCTCCAAATCCTAACATCATAACACGTCTGTGTCCCTCAGCTCGCTACTGTACTCTCTGTACACACAGGGTTGCGTCCTCAGCCCCTTACTCTACTCCCTGTACACTCAGGGCTGTGTCCTCAGCCCCCTACTGTGCTCCCTGTACACACACGGCTGTGCCGCTCAGCCCCCTACTGTACTCCCTGTATACCGACTGCTGTGTCTTCAGCCCACTACTGTACTCCCTGTATACCGACTGCTGTACCCTCAGCCAGCTACTGTATTCCCTGTGCACACAAGGCTGTGTTTCTCACCCCCGACTGTACTCTCTGTGCAACAAGAGATGTGACCTCAGCCCCCTACTGTACTCCCTGTGCATACACAGTTGTGTCCCTCAGCTCGCTACTGTACTCCCTGTATACACACGGCTGTGTCGCTCAGCCCCCTACTGTACTCCCTGTACACACACGGCTGTGTCCCTCAGCCCCCTACTGTACTCCCTGTACACACCCGACTGTGTCCCTCAGCCCCCCACTGTACTCCCTGTACACACACGGCTGTGTCCTCAGCCCCGTACTGGACTCCCTGTACACACACGGCTGTGTCCTCAGCCCTATTGTACTCCGGTACACACACGGCTGTGTACTCAGCCCCCTACTGTACTCCCTGTACACACATGGCTGTGTCCTCAGCCCCCTACTGTACTCTCTGTACACACCCGGCTGTGTCCCTCAGTCCCCTACTGTACTCTCTGTACACACACGGCAGTGTCCCTCTGTCCCCTACTGTACTCCCTGTACACACCCGACTGTGTCCCTCAGCCCCCTACTGTACTCCCTGTACACACATGGCTGTGTCCTCAGCCCCCTACTGTAATCCCTGTACACACACGGCTGTGTCCCTCAGTCCCCTACTGTACTCCGGTTCACACATGGCTGTTTCCCTCAGTCCCCTATTGAACTCCCTGTACACACCCGGCTGTGTCCCTCATCCTCCTACTGTACTCCGTTACACACACGTCTATGTCCTCACTTACCTACTGTAATCTGGTACACACATGGCTGTGTCGCTCAGCCCTATTGTACTCCATTACACACACAGCTGTGTTCTCAGCCCCCTACTGTACTCCAGTTCACACGTGGCTATGTCCTTAGTCCCCTACTGTACTGCGTTACACAAACGGCTGTGTTCTCAGCCCCCTACTGTACTCCGGTACACACACGGCTGTGTCCCTCAGTCCCCTACTGTACTCCCTGTATACACCCTGCTTCGTCCCTCAGCCAGCTACTGTACTCCGGTACACACATGGCTGTGTCCCTCAGTCTCCTACTGTACTCCAGTACACACACGGCTGTGTCCCTTAGTCCCCTACTGTACTCCCTGTACACACAAGGCTGTGTCCTCAGCCCCTACTGTACTCCAGTACACATGTGGCTGTGTTGCCAAATTCCAAGCAATGCCAACAGTAAGTTCGCTGATGACATCACCAAAGCAGGAAGGATATCAAACACCGATGCGTCTGAACACAGAAAGGAGATAGTGGGTTTGGTGGCATGGTGGAATGATAATCACCTCCCTCTCAAATTCAGCAAAAGTAAAGAACTGATCATTGACTTTCGAACGAAAGGAAGGGAACAAGCCCCTATCTACATCAACGGTCGAGACAGTGCAGAGCGTCAAGTCCCTCGGAGTGACGGTAACTGGCAGCCTACCCTGGATTTCTCACATAGGTGTGACAGTCAAGATGGTTCAAAAACTTCTCTCCTTCCTAACTTGGCTCAGGATATTTAGCATGCACTACTTCTACAGATGCACTATTGTGAATGTACTGTCCGGGTGCATAATTGCCTGGTACGGCAACACTCTGCCCAGGACCATCAGAAACTACAGAAGGTTGTGTTCACAGCCCAGACGATGACGGACTCCAATCTGTTGTTGTGGTTCTGCTCGCCGAGCTGGAAGTTTTTACTGCAAACGTTTCGTTCCCTGGCGAGGGAACATCATCAGTGCTGTTGGAGCCTCGTGTGAAGCGCTGCTTTGATGTTTCTTCCGGTATTTATATTGGTTTGTTCTTGCCGCTTCCGGGTGTCAGTTTCAGCTGCAGTGATTTGTATGTGGGGTCCAGGTCGATGTGTCTGTTGATGGATGTTCTTGCCGTTTCCAGGTGTCAGTTTCAGCTGTAGTGGTTTGTATATGGTGTCCAGGTCAATGTGTCTGTTGATGGAGTTTGGGGATGAATGCCATGCTTCTAGGAATTCTCTGGCTGTTCTCTGTCTGGCTTGTCCTATGATAGTGGTGTTTTCCCAGTCAAATTCATGTTGCTGGTTGTCTGAGTGTATGGCTACTAGAGATAGCTGGTCGTGTCGTTTTGTGGCTAGCTGATGTTCATGGATGCGGATTGTTAGCTGTCTTCCTGTTTGTCCTATATAGTGTTTTGTGCAGTCCTTGCATGGTATTTTGTAAACTACGTTAATTTGGCTCATGCTGGGTATTGGGTCCTTTGTTCTAGTGAGTTGTTGTCTGAGCGTGGATGTTGGCTTGTGTGCTGTTATGAGTCCTAAGGGTCGCAGTAGTCTGGCTGTCAGTTCTGAGACGCTCCTGACGAATGGTAGAGTGGCTAGTCCTTTTGGTTGTGGCATGTCCTCGTTCCTCGGTCTATCTCTTAGGCATCTGGTGATAAAGTTGCGTGGGTACCCGTTTTTGGCGAATACCTTGTATAGATGTTCCTCTTCCCCTTTTCGCAGTTCTGGTGGACTGCAGTGTGTTGTGGCCCTTTTGAACAGAAACGAAGCTGCATCAGGACACTATTCAAAAGGGCCACAACACACTGCAGTACACCAGAACTGCGAAAAGTGGAAGAGGAAGAGATTAAGGGCGGCACGGTGGCACAGTGGTTAGCACTGCTGCCTCACAGCGCCTGTAGACCCGGGTTCAATTCCCGACTCAGGCGACTGACTGTGTGGAGTTTGCACGTTCTCCCTGTGTCTGCGTGGGTTTCCTCCGGGTGCTCCGGTTTCCTCCCACAGTCACAAAGATGTGCGGGTCAGGTGAATTGGCCAAGCTAAATTGCCCGTAGTGTTAGGTAAGGGGTAAATGTAGGGGTATGGGTGGGTTGCGCTTCGGCGGGTCGGTGTGGACTTGTTGGGCCGAAGGGCCTGTTTCCACACTGTAAGTCTAATCTAATCTAATAGGAACATCTATACAAGGTATTCGCCAAAAACGGATACCCACACAACTTTATCACCAGATGCCTAAGAGATAGAACGAGGACGTGCCACAACCAAAAGTACTAGCCACTCTCCCATACGTCAGGATCGTCTCAGAACTGACAGCCAGACTACTGCGACCCTTAGGACTCATAACAGCACACAAGCCAACATCCACGCTCAGACAACAACTCACTAGAACAAAGGACCCAATACCCAGCATGAGCCAAATTAACGTAGTTTACAAAATACAATGCAAGGACTGCACAAAACACTATATAGGACAAACAGGAAGACAGCTAACAATCCGCATCCATGAACATCAGCTAGCCACAAAACGACACGACCAGCTATCTCTAGTAGCCATACACTCAGACAACCAGCAACATGAATTTGACTGGGAAAACACCACTATCATAGGACAAGCCAGACAGAGAACAGCCAGAGAATTCCTAGAAGCATGGCATTCATCCCCAAACTCCATCAACAGACACATTGACCTGGACACCATATACAAACCACTACAGCTGAAACTGACACCTGGAAACGGCAAGAACATCCATCAACAGACACATCGACCTGGACACCACATACAAATCACTGCAGCTGAAACTGACACCCGGAAGCGGCAAGAACAAACCAATATAAATACCGGAAGAAACATCAAAGCAGCGCTTCACACGAGGCTCCAACAGCACTGATGATGTTCCCTAGCCAGGGAACGAAACGTTTGCAGTAAAAACTTCCAGCTCGGCGAGCAGAACCACAACAACGGATACCCGAGCTACAAATCTTCGATCAGATTTTGGACTCCAATCTCCCAACCATTGACTCTATTTACATGGTTTGTTGCCGCAGAAAGGCTGCCAACATCTATCCAAGATTACTGAGGGAAAGGAGAGAGGAAATAACTTGGGCCTTAACAGATATCTTTGTAACGTCCTTGAACACAACTGAGGTCCCGGAGGACTGGAAAGTTTCTAATCCCCTTGTTTAAGAAGGGTAGCATGAATAATCCAGTTAATTATAGACCGGTGAGCCTGACGTCTGGGGTAGGGAAGCTGCGAGAGAAGATACTGTGGGAGAGGATCTATTCTCATTTGGATGAAAATGGTCTTACCAGTGAGAGGCAACATGGTTTATTGTGGTGAAGGTCTTGTCTTACCAACTTAATAGAATTATTTGAGGAAGTGACAAAGTTAATTGATGAGGGAGGGGCTGTAGATATCATGTACATGGACTTCAGGAAGACATTTGCTAAGATTTCCCATTGTCGGGTTATGGGGAAAGTGAAGTCGCATGGTGTCCAGGGTGTGCTAGCTACATGGATAAAGAACTGGCTTGGCAACAGGAGACAGAGCGTAGTAGGGGAAGGGAGTTTCTCAAAATGGGTAACTGTGACCAGTGGTGCTCCATTTAAGATGTTTTGGGAAATATACATGAATGGGCCGGGAGCATAGGGATACAGACCTTCAGAAAATAGAAGACAGGTTGAGATAGAGGATTTGGATCTGCTCAGGCTTGGACCGCTGAATGGCTTGTTACCGTACTGGAATGTTCTTTGTTCTAACATTACCAAAGACCCATTATATGTCTGTAAATATTTCCCACAACCTCTTCCATCAGGATAAAAGATACAGACGCTTGAACACACAGAGCAGCAAGTTCAGGAACAGCTTCTTCCTAGCTGTTATTAGCCTGATGAATGGACTCTCTAACCTCAGGTAATGCTGATTTTGTTCATATTGACCTCGCCTAGCGCACGCCCTGTGCAGGGTAACGTATATGCCCCTCAATCATATTTTACAGCCATCGTTCAGTACATCCATGCTTACCTTGATCCATGATCTGCCTGGATATCTTGGCTCAGGACAAAATAAATCCTCACCTCCCTTCCCCAAGCTCTCTCCAGTGCTCACGCCCAAGTCTCTCTGGTCCTCACCCCCAGCTCCTCCCATTCCCCCAGCTCCCCTTGACCCTATCCCCAGCTCCCTGTGACCTTTGTCTCTCACTGTTTCCCTCACACTGACTATTTCCCTGTGTTTTCCTTTTCCCTGTCTTCTGTTCCTTTCCCTGAACCTATTATCTTCCCTTCTCCCTGCACATGTGACTGTTTGTTTCCTTGTTTGTTTCCTTTCTCTCTTTGACTGACTGTCCCTCTGTATCCCTTACTGTGTTTTCTCTCTCTCCTTCCCTTTGTTTCTGTCTCTTTCTCCTACGTTGGCTTCTCTATTCATATGAAGCAGGCGATGGCTCATTGGTTCGATGTTGGCAATACTCAACAAGGTTTTGGTATAGAAGACATAATTAAAATTACCAGTTAAATTTCAATTGTTGTCAAAACAGCAACCAGAACGTGGGTATCCAGTTAACAGCCAATTGTTACATCTAACTATTTTGAAACCGCCCGTCTCCCAGTGCCCTGCATATTGGCAACTCAAAGCATTCTATTCGGGTGCATAATGATCTGACATGGTAACTGCTCTGCCTAGGACCAAAAGATACTACGGACGGTATTGTGCACAGTCCAGGCCATCACGGAAGACAACCTTGCGTACATTTATACTTGTCATTGTCGCAGAAAGGCTGGCAACATCAAAGATCTCTCTCCCAAACTGGTAATGATCTCCTACAACCTCTTCCAACAGGGAGGAGAGACAGAGGCTTGAAACATGGACCAGCATGCTCAGGAACACTTCCTTCCCTACCATTATTAGACTGACAATTTGACATCTCTCACTATTCAAATAATGTTAATCTTTCTAATGTCGATCAAACTTTGCACACCTCCTGTGAAGCTGTAACCTTGTATGCAACACTCTGTCCAAGTACCCTGTGATCTCTGTTTTCTTGTTTACTATCATGTGCCTGAACTACAATAAAAGCAAACCTTTGCATTGTGCATTTGACTAAAATAAATGAAACCAAATCAGATCAAACACGTGGACTGCAGTAGCTCAAGTTCTTCTCAATGGCAACTTGAAAAATGAACTCATGATGCCCCAGTCAGAGATACCCGTATCTAATCAATGGATATAAGAAGATGACCACACTTAGGGAGGACAGACAGAGGGAATCAACTTGCTTCAAACATGATCTTAGATACATACAGGGTTCCTTGAGTATTTGTAAGCAGTGTGTTCCTACGAAACCGTTGGCAAGCTGATATGGTGTAAAGTGCAGTAGCACTAATTTATATGGGAAAAAATTCGGCTTGCTTCATAAAAGTGAAAATCCTGTTCGGATATATTTTGGTTAGTGAAACAATGTCCTAATGTAAGTCATTTAGGAAGGGAAGTGGCGAAAAGCAAACTTTTGTAAAGCGGGGATACCCATATTTACAAGGGCATGATATTCAGGACGATGGGAGAGGCGAAAAATAAATGAGGTGAATCTCACATTTTATTTCCAGCCTAGATGATCATCATTCTCTTTGTTTGCTGGTTTTCTTCTGTATCTATCTTTCTCTATTGATTCCTCCTCCCCTTCAAAACAGACTTCCCTGTCAATGGTATTAATCACACTCTTTTCCAGCTGCTTTCAGTTCAGGAAAGTTTCCCAGCACTTTCTGTTCGTTTCTTTGCATTTCTTTCTATAATTTCAGATTTTCAGCTACTTCCTTTATTTGATCTCACCTTCAATTTTGTTATTTCGTGGGATGTTGGCATCTCTGCCAAGGGCAGCATTTGGTCCGATCACTAATTTTCCTGATTCTGAGGCCATTCAACAAGACAATATAAAGTTAAGCAGATTGCCATGGGTCTCAAGTCACAATTAACCCTGACCGGGTAATAACACTAGATTTCTTTACCGAAGGTGATCAGTGAAAGAAGAAGGTTTTCAGAAAAAATGTTGCTTTTGTTTGTTTTTCGTGAAATTCACTTTTATTCCAATTCTTATCATTTTAAATTAAGATCTGTCATCAGCTGTTGCAGACTTGAAACAAATTACTTGAAGCAATATCTTTCGTTTAATAAGATTCGCTTCTGAATTATATCCAGCAACATTCCTACATTCATACATTGTCCTAATCATGAAGTAATTTTCGAGACAAGTGCAATTTTGTGATTGAAATATTTGTAATTGGAAAATTGGTCAGAAGAGAGCTTGAAACATTCAGTCTGAATTTTACCAACGTGCAGCCAATGGTTTGTTCAGCAACAGCACTGACACAGAGATGAAGATTGGGGATATTAGGAGCTGGTAATGGACAGGGTTGGTGACAGAGAGAACACGAGACATAAATCAGTTCAGGGCAAAGAGGGATCTCGAGGTTGTGCACAGTTTTGTTCGCAGATGTTGTGAGGGAGTGGTCTGCCATTCATGGGTAATGAATGGAGACTGCAATTGAAACTGAAGGCAATAGTTTCTTTCTCTGACAAATATCGATAACAGAAATTGCAATGAAGTTCAAACTTGTTTCTGGGATTAATGAATAGACAGAGGTAGAGAACACCAACAATAGCGAGAATAGGTCAGTAGCACACCCTCCATCCCATCCAGAATAATTATCAGCACTGCTGATATCCGATATAGTAGAAATCCCCAAGAGGGGGAAATCTTGAAAAGACTCAAGGAAAACCTCCTCTCCATTGTTGCAATGTTCCAGTCCGCTATTTTCACATTTAGATCTATGCAGCTGTTGATCTCTGTTACTGTTGGAGCTGATGCATCTGTTACTACAGTGGTAGAGCCCTGAATGAAGCCTCTTAGTAATAGGAGAGGGAAACCCTCCAGTGACACAGTTGCATTGCATGGAGATTGACATCAATCACAGTCAGAGCAAACAGTCCCTGCTTTCAATACAGCACATTCAGTTCACAATATAACTGGACTGGACGACATGTTGACATTGCTGGCTATTGGTCACATCTCCCATCACAATCGCTGGGTGAAGTCAGTTGTGAGAGAGAATAAAAATATTTTCTTTTTGTAGACTACGTGATTCTGCTCTGTTGTCCGATTACTATGCTGCAACCATCTTTCCAAAAATCCTTCCACTCCTCCCCTCCACCCCCAAAACAATCACAATCAGGATGTTGTTACTGTGCTGATCTCTTCTCCGGGGAACAAACGCCAGCGAACAGACTGTCACTGGGCACAGTCGCCATGAATATAGACAGGAAGTGTGGACTACTCTGACTGTTCCCCTCACTGCTCTAATAAGGCAACTGTGGAACTTCCATAGGGAATATGCTTCAGTAATTTATTTATATAAATTGACAGACTTCTAAATGCTGTTTTATTTGCTGTAAACCGTATTTTTTCGCATTTTGGTATCTGTCCAAAACTAAAAGGGATAATTACAATGAAAGTATTCATTTAGACTTATGAATTAATGAGTCAGGTTCGAGTGAACATGATATTGGGTGGGAGATAGGGCGGAATGGGATCAGTGCTTGTGGAGACTGCATGGGGAGTACAATGATATTCCCCAGTCATCATCCCTCTTTCTGACAGACAGAATTAAATCTAATGCATAACAAGGAAACAGCCAACATTTGGGTAATGCAATGCTGAATGATAATGTGAACTAAAAGGATAATATTAAATTTGATAAAGTGAACTATATTTTATATACACACCATTTAATCATTGGGAATACAGATCGAGTAGGGTCAGCGGGCCTGAAATATTCACTTTGATTTCTCTTTACAGATACTTCCAGACCTGCTGAGCTTGCCCGCTAAGTTCTTATTTTCTTTTTGTTTGAGATTTATCATATTGTTCATATCTGGCAGGATACTTACAATAAAAGCAGACACTCGTAACAAAATGTGAAGGACAATGGGGACAATACAGGAGACTAACAGTAGAGATAGTCATTCCAAGCTGGAAGAGACAATGGGTTGAGTTCCCCCCCACTTTTGCTGTAAATAATTCTGTGATATGTAATCAAAACCTTTGGAGACAGGGTAGACAAGTTTGTTCAACGTGGTCACAGAGTGCTCAACCATAAATAATCTATTCCTATTATCTCATGAAATTTCAGCTGCCTCTAAAATGTCTTTTCAAACAAAGTGGAGTTCCTGAGATTTACAGGATCATCAGAAAAAATATTATTTTTTCCTTTGAATCTTAAAGAAGAAACAGATTTCGGCCGTAGCACAGGTGTCACAGACACACCAACTATAATAGGAACAGGAAAGGACTACATTGTCCATATATAACCAAATTCAGCATGTAGCCCTGTCAAGAAACATGAAATACAAACAGAAAATGATGGTAGAAGCGCAACAGATGAGGAAGTATCTGCAGAGAGAAACAGAGTTAACATATCGAATATGATGTGACACTGTTCTGAAAAAGTCATATTGAAATCAAATGTTAATTTTGTGTATCCCTGCTCAGAGGGTGCCAGACCTGCTGCCTTTCTCTCTATCGATTTCTTTTTCTTTCTGAACTGTGACAAATTGACTGGTCTGAACGATATAAGTAAAGTTGCTATCTCAGTTGAATCTCGAATATTAGTTTATGGACATTAAATGAGAAATTACAAAGTTCCTATGTTTGACAGAACTCCAAATATCCATGACGTATTGCATTGTGATACAAAAACATTGTGAGACATTGTTGAAAGAAAAACCGAAGTTCCGGCAAAAGGTCTGCAGCATCTGTGCAGAGAAATCAGAATTAATGTTTCTAATTCAGTGGCCCTTCCTCAGAACGGATGGTAGCCCTGAAAATGTTGATTAATATAAAGCAGAAGCTGAATAACTGTTCATGAAAACTGTTAGTAGCTAACAACAGGGAGTGAGTAATGGAAGGCCACGTGAGAACTAGTCCTGGTGTCTGGATAGGGGCATTGATGAGTTCAGTCCCTAAAATTATTGACCATTATTTTGAGTCTGAATGGCTGCAGGGTCCACCCGCGGAAAATGAGATGTTGCTCTTCCAGCTTGCGTTGAAATGTCCTGGAACACTGCAGCAAGCCTGGCGCAGAGATACTGGCCAGGGAACAGGATGGGACATTAAACTGGCAGGCAACTGGAAACTCAGGGTCTTTTGCAGAGGTACAGCTTGGATATTCAGTGAAGTGGTCACCCAGTCTACCTTTAGTTTCCCAATGTAGAGCAGATCACAAAGTGAGCAGCGAATGTAGTAGACCGGATTGTGGGAAATGTTGGTAGGATGCTGCTTCACCTGGAAGCTATGTTTGGACCTTAGATAATGACGAGGGAGGTGGTAAATAGGAAAGTGTAACAGCTTCGGCAGGGGAAAGTGAAGTGTACCTGTGGTGGGGTCTGGGGGAGGTGGTGTGTGTGTGGAGGAGGGGAGGTGTGGGCAGTGAATAACGAGTGGACCAGGGTGTCCTGGAGGAAATGGTCACTTCAGAAGGCGGAAATGGGAGAGGAGGCAAATATGTGTCTGGTGTTGGCATCTCGCTGGAGGTGGTGGAATGCAGACTGATGATCTTCTGCATGTGAATGCTGGTGGGATGGTAGGTAAGGATCAGGGAAACTCTAACGCTGTTGCAGCAGGGAAGAAAGATGCTGAGGGTAGAAGTGCAACAGGTGGGTCGGAACTGGTTGAGGTCCCTGTCAATAACAGTGCTGGTGAGTTCTTGGTTGAGGAAGAAGGTGGACATATCAGAGGACACATTTTTGAAGTTGACATCATCAGAAGCAATGTGGTGGAGATGGAGGAACTGAGAGAATGGAATGGAGCCTTTGCAAGAAACAGGGTGTGAGGATGCATACTCCAGGTAGCTGTGGGAGTTGGTCGGTTATTACTGGATATAAGTGACCTGTCTATCCTCAGAAATAGAAGCAGAGATATCGAGTAAAGGAACGGAGGAGTCAGAGGTAGTCGGGTGAATGTGAGGGAGAGGTGCAAATTGGAAACAACGAACGTTTCCAATTCTGGACAAGAAAGAGGAGCAGCAGCGATGATAATATCTACATATTGGAGAAAGAGTTATGGATGGGGCTGGAATAGAACTGGAAATGGAATGACCTACGTACCCCATGAAGAAACAGGTATAACTTGGGCCCATGTATGTATTCATGCACCTCCTCTGTATGAGAGGAGTAGGCTGAAGCAATGGGGGCACAGAGGGATAAAACTGAGAACTTTGCTGAGTGCAGAATATTCAGCATTAGAGTGTGGAAGGTTATGAGGGATGGTGAATACACGACAGGAGGTGGGCTTGGGGGAGGGGATGGACTCAGAGCACAGGGCATGGTGGTGTGGCAGGTTTCAGAGGCTCACAGGCATCTCTAAGTTATTCCATCTTGTGGGCCTCGTATATCTGGTGAGCATGGCGAATGAGCTGGAGAATGAAGTAGAATTGGGGAATGGTGCAGCCTTGAGCCAATGCGATGTGATGCTGTTAGACAGAGAAAATGTTGATCTCAGTGGCAACGACACCGCACGACCAGTCCTCAGAAAGTAAATGATTGAAGATAATCTGAATCGTTACCTTATTGTAATGCTCTGATTTCATTGGGTGACACTCAACCAGCAAGGTTTTACTTTTCTGAGACTTTAGACAAAACTGGGAAAACTGATGTATCTTGATGTTATTAATAAAACAAATCCAACCATGGTTTTGTAAGGCACTAGCAAAGGCAGAGTTTATTTGTCATTCCCAATAGCTCTGGGTAAGGTGTCATTATTCATTGAGGAAATTACCAGCACAGAATTTCCTCTGATTTCCATTAACCACAGTTTGGATGAATGGTGAATGGTGCTACATGAATCAAATGCTACTTTGATGGCAAGGGAAGTTACTCTGATCTCACCTCAACTGACATTGGAAAATAAGTAAAAATACTAAAGTGAAAAAGGCTAGAACACGGCTTATTGAACAATGTGGTCACTGTCCTCGCAACGTTTAAGGACAAACAGATGCATGGACTTCTGATTCTGAGGAAGGTATTTCTATTTGGGATGAGGGTGCTTGGTTAAGCACTGTGACACAGAGACAGAAAAAAAAAAGTTCCACTCTGTATGGGGGAAAAAACCACCTATTCAGGTGCATTGGACAATGACAGACATACACTATTAGACATTGGGCATTGATCATCTCAATCTCATCATTCACTGATGACCAGTAGCAGCACAGAAGCCAGGAGCTCCCATCATCCCAGTTGGAAAGCAAAAATGGGTAAGAGATGGCCAGTGGAAGTGGGAGTAACTAGGGAATTGGTGTAACTTACAGTGGGAGAGGCACAAGAAGGGTGTGAAGAGATATCATCAGTGGAAGAGTATGTGGCAGCAGAAGGGGCCGTGCAAGGGAAGTAGGAGTGTAAAAAAAGAGTAGGACGGGGAGGAAGAATGGCTAATGAAGTTTAGTGACTGGGTAAAGCTTGTTTTTGGAAAAGTGAGGTTGGGTGAAAACCACCACTGTTCAGGAAAATTGGGATCTGATTCCTTTGAAAATTAAAATTTGATGCACTTCTTTTTCTATCACTTGATTCTTTATCAGATTGTACATTCACTCCGTAGTTTTGTACCTCCATCAAATGCAGGTGAAGTGTTTTTTGCCCCCATGATGTTGTGTCTCAACATTTTTGAATTTTTTTCAACAGTATGTATTTGCTTCCAATCCAATGTAGACAAGAGAAATATGATTTGATCTCCTGAAGTTTGTCCATAACATGGAATTTAATTGAATATTTATCCTCATCAATTAGCTGATTGAAGCAATGAATCAGTGCCATCATCTGCAGATGAAAGATTTCTTCAGTTCTGACTATTGTTACAAAGGACAGTGCCACACAAAAAGGCTAATGTTCCAGTGCAAGGTGCCAAACCATAGTTTATTCTAAATTAGTTACAAGTTTTATGAATAAGACATGCTGAGGGACAGAGTGTAAAAGGTGAATTTAACTTTGTGTCGCAAATGGTATTTGCAGCACCCTCATAATAGGTGTTAACTACATTACTCTGTAAATTCCCCAAAATAAGAACAACAAGAGACTGGAATTTTTAATTATTGCTTTGTGAATAACATTTAGAGAACAGGAAGGAAATCAAGGTTTGTTTGTGATGTTCATAAATGATGATGGTGAGAATGTGGAAGATGGATGGCAGTGGAATGATAACTAATGTTGGGGATGACACAAAGATAAGCTGGGTGCTTCACAGTGAGGAGTAAATGATTAGGCTACAGACGATATAAACAGATGATTTCGATATCCAGATTCATGGCTGATGAAATTTACACTGATAAATGTGAGATGATGCACATCTGAATTAACAAGACAATGAGTTCTCAAACGTTGAAGGGCGAGGGCTAAACTTGCTCCTTTTTTCTTTGCAGCAGGGAAGGTTGAGCAGGGAACAGGGTACAGGTATACAAGAGCATCAGGGGTAGGGAGTGGATGAACAGACAGCAGCTGTTTCCCTTACTCTAACGGTAAAAAACAAAAGGAAACATACTTAAAGTGAAAGGCAGGGGATTGAGAGGGGATTTCTGGAGTCTGTATTGAACTGAGAGGGTGGCACAGACATAGAATATAAAGTTCCTATGTGTGGAAACAGGCCCTTTGGCCCAAAAATGTCCACACTGATCCTCCGAAGAGTAACCCACCCAAACGCATTCCTCCTATATTTACCCCTGACTAAAGTACCTAACCTACATGTCTCTGAACACTTTGGCAATTTAGCGTGGCCAATTCACTTATCCTGCACATCTTTGGATTGTGGGAGGAAATCGAGTACCTACAGGAAACCCACATGGATATGGGGGGAATGTGCAAAATCCATACAGGCACTCACCCAAAGCTGGAATCAAACCTGGGTCTCCAGCGCTCTAAGGCAGGCGTGCTAACCACTGAGCCGCATTTCTGCCCCTAATAACATGTGCCTGGAATGTATTTCCTAGTCGGGTGATTGATCAGGTAATCTCACACACTTTTAAAAAGCCTTTGGATATGCACTTGGTGATGCAGGCTCGCATTTCTATTCATTGATTCTATGTGGTAGAAGCCACGAACACTCGGATATATTCTGAAGCAATAGCTAATGGCAGTTCTAGTTTGTTCCATTGACTGTACTCAGTAAGTGAGCCTCCAGTGAAGTACTGGTGTTATCTCCCACTTTCTATTTAAATGTTTCGGTTTCCTTGAGTTGGTAATGTAATTTCCGGTGTCGATGATGTCATTTCCTGCCCTTTTTCTCAGAGGATGGTAGATGGAGTCAAATTTGATGTATTTGTTGATGGAGTTCAGGTTGGAAGGCCATGTTTCCAGGAATTCCTGTGCTTGTCTCTGTTTGGCTGTGCTAGGATTGATATGCAGTCCTAGTCAAAGTGGCGTACTTCCTCATCAGTACGTAAGACATTCGTATTGGGATCATGTCTTTTGTAGCTAGTTGATGTTCATATATCCTGGAGACTAGTTTTCTGCTTGTTTTTCCGTTTAGTGTTTGTTAAAGTTCTTGCAAGGCTTATTGCTCCTGGAGCAGAACAGACAAAGATGTGAATTTATTGCGGTGCTCAAAAGTATGAAAAAAGTTGCAGAGTAGAAAAAGAATACTCTATTAGTAGGCATTATAGCATCAAAGAATTCTAATTTCAAGGTTGTCAGTAAAAGAACTAGAAGTGAAATAAGGAAAAAGTCTTTATTTAGAGAGTTGTTACGAATTGGATTGACCTGCTGGGAAAGTTTGTGGATGAAGATTCAAAAGAGAACTGGATACATATTTGGAATTATGAACTTAACGGGCAACAGAGAGAGGGCTGGCAAATGGGAGGTGCTTGGGAGATATTTTTGGAACTGATGCATACATAATGGCCAATGCTTCCTCCTGTACTTTAAAGTTTTGTACTCTATCATGTGTCAGCTGTGAATAAAAGACAGTATCCAATTATTTCACTGTGTAAATGCTCACAAATATCTCATTATTTGGTGCAGCATAAGCATTTAAAATGCAAGTATGCAATGTCAGCTTCATTATGAAGTCTAATTATTACTCAGACATGAATATTGCGCATGTTTTTATTCCCATTACTAAAACAAATATATCATTGCTTTGTCAAAAAACGCTTTGGAAAGCTCTGACTTTCACTGACACAATATTATCATTGCTATTTTCACTCTCCACGTTTCATATTAAACATCATTCATTCTAAAAATTGGAAGTTTTCAAATTATTACTCACTAAAATTTGATAACACAAATAATTTATTTAGTTTAATGTTCACAGTCCATGGTGAATCATTGCAATTTTTAAATTGCTGGCAAATAGCTGAAGATCGTACATATCAGTGAGAAATTAAACTGATAGTTATATATAAATGTATAAGAACGCTGATTCTATTTGTATGTCAGACGTTTTCTCACTCTGAAAATCAAATCATTCAGAAGCCAACCACTTAAAAATATTGGAGTGGCAACACATTGCTTTGAATCCTGACATTGAATATCTATTTCTGATCACCACAAGAGTTATGTTTTTCTTCGATAAAATAAAATGTACATACTTTATTTTCTGTGTTAGAAAATCTTGACAGGAGTTTATATTTTAGTTCCATAAATATAGAATCAACAGACTTGATTGAAGAGATTCTAGTTCAGTTGAATGATTATCGTTCACATCTTATTTTTGCCCAATTCATGAAATATAGCAAACATCCGACTATTGTTCGGCTCAGTAAACTCACCACATTGCAATGAGCTCTGCTGAAAATTGCTTCAAATAGATCTGAAATCATTTACACTGTTATTGGAAATCACAGCTGCCTGAGATACGCAGACATTCAGTTGCCTTTTCCAAAATCTGTACATTGAGTTTCTAACCTGGTCGGGCAGTCAGTCAAACATTACTTTAAAACAAATAATTTGGAATCCACCTTGGGCAGAGGGAGAACCCGTCAACAAACTATCACTGGTCTCAGTGTAGGTGCAAATGTTGTCAGGTTAAATATTACTGGCTGACCAGCAATCAAGTTTTAAAATTCATCTTCAGACAGAGCCTGTCCCAGGGAGCAGACGTGTTGACACGGAGAGCCAGAATCTCACCATACAAGTTACCTATGGTAATGAAATCTGACCTGCCTCCAAGATTCCATACACCTGCACCCCGGGTGAAGACGTTAACAAGTTGACAATCTATTGCAGTGCCTGTGCCTTTCAAAGAAACTCTAAATCCATATCCAATAAATGTCACCTTCACATTCTCCAGTATCAAAATAAATTTGTACATCTCTGTGAATGGTCAGAGATTACTACATGGATCACACAGTAAATGTATGTGAAGTAACCAGCAGCAAACGGCAATCCAAAAATCACATTAATAATTGAACTTGACGGATTCTGTCTGGTTTAAGTAACCACACATATTATACTGCCTTTCAGGTGACTGTAACAATACACACCATAACTGGAGGTATTGGCCTTACACCCCTCCAAAGCTTCCTGATCTCACGCACATCACTCCCTCACACATTCAAGAATTGATGACAATCCACAAGCTGGGTGAAACTGGAAAACACAGAACAGTGCAGAACAGGCAGCACTGTACAGACCCTTCGGTCTTTGACTTCTGTCGACCTTTGATCCTACTCTAAGATCAAACTAACCTACATACCTTTCATTATACTGTCATTCATGTGCCTATCCAATTATATATACCCAATATAGTTGACATTACTCCAACTGCTGGCTGTTCATTGTCACAACCACCCGTCTGTGAAAGAGCCTACCTCTGACATCACCCCTAAACCTTCCTCCAGTTATCTGAAATCATATACCCCGTCGAGAGTCATTTCCACCCTGGCAGAAAGTAAATGGCTATCCACTCTATCTATGTGTCTCATCATCTTGAACACCCCTGTCAAGTCACTTTCCATTCTCTTCGTTCCAATGAGGAAAACACCCTAGCTCCCTCAAATTTTTCTTTGTAGACATGCCCTCCAGTAGAGGCAGCATCTTGATAAATCTCCTCAGCAATCTCACCAAAGCTTCTACATCTTTCCTATAATGAGGCAACCAGAGCTGATCACAATATTCTAAGTGTGGTCTCACCAGGGCTCCATAGAGTAGCAGCATAACCTACCAGCTGTTAAACTCAATCCCTCGGATAATGAACACATCAAACACATCCTTAACAACCTTATAAACTGGGTAGCAACTTTGTGGGAGCTATGTCATGAAACATAAGACCTCCTGTTCCTCCACAATGTAAGAATCCCTGCCTTTAACCCTGTATTCTGCATTCAACTTCAACCTTCCAAAATGAAATCGTATCCCACTTGCCATATTGAACACCATCTGCCACTTCGCAGCTGGGTACTGCATCTGTCAATGTTCTGTTGCAAACTACAACAGCCCTCCACACTATCCATAGTTTCCACCAATCTGTGTTACATCACCAAACCTACGAACCTACCCTTTCACTTCGTCATCCAAGTCATTTTTCAAAATCACAAACAGCAGAGGTCCCAGAACCGATCCTTACGGAACACCACTGCTCACCTAGTTCCACACTGAATACTTCCAATTTACCACCACCCTCTGTATTCTATGTGTTAGCCAATTCTGTATCCAGACAGGTAGGTCTCCCTGTATACCATGCCTCCTTACATTCTGAATGAAACTACCACTGGGAAGTTTATCAAACACCTTGTTAAAATCCATGCACTCCGCATTCACTGCTCTATCTTCTTCAGTGTGTTTAATCCCATCGTCAAATAATCCAATAAGAGCTGTGAGGTATGACCTGCCCCTCATAAATCCATGCTGACTATTCTAATCAAACCTTGTTTTTCCAGAATCCTCTCCAATAGTTTGCCCAATACTGATGTAAGACTGACTGGTCTGTCATTCTCAGGAAAATCCCTGTTTCTTTGCCTGAACAAGGGATTACATTTGCCACCCTCCAATCAACCGACGCTACTCCAATGGAGAGTGAAGGCGCAAAGACCATCGACAAAGGCACAGAAATCTCTTCCCTCTCTTCTGTAGTAACCTAGAGTGTTTCCTGTCTGGCCAAGGGATTTATCTATCCTTATGTTTGTACTTCAAACAGTCTGTATTTCACCTCAACTTTTTACTCCCTGTCCAAACAAATGATTGACTGCTTTCCATTTCAGGGCTCTGTACAGTGCTGCCTTCCTGAGCAAGTTTGGTTCCCAAATCCTGTGAATTATGGAATGGAAAACATGGAAGCTTTGATCCTGCTGCTCCTCAGATGCAGCCTGACTCTGCTGTTCTTTTCCACCGCCACAATTTTCGACTCTGATCACGAGTCCTCACTTTCTCCATCACTGAGGCCTGTCCCCTCTGCACACTGAGCAGGGAACTAATCAGCAAAACTCGTGGTATCTGGAGCTGACTGTTCAGTCTGGAAAGTTGCATTTGATGAACACATTTACTAAAAAGGAATTTCAAATTCAACAATATTCATTCAGTCCCAGAGTTACAGTTTTGGTTCATGAATTGGACAGGTGATAAACGAACAGTGAATGACTGAAGAACTCCGAGGTGCAGTGTATTCCAGGCGATATATTCCAGTGGGATGTGCTTTACCTTGTTTGCTGGTATTATTATCAGACAGACAGATATGACAAGGAAACGAGGTGACATGTGGAAGTATGACATTTTTCCCATTACATAGATGTGTTTAAGGGAGGTCGGGGCTAACAACTCAATATTCTGTGGTACCAGAACAAAGTCAGGACAGAAGAGAGGGGTAAAAA